>NC_056733.1:1970283236-1970330736 GCF_019279795.1 Protopterus annectens
CGTATAAATTACAAACTGATCACATGATACATCATCAACTGATCATATTGTCATAAGTAGTGAATGCTTTAATGTCATAAAGCACTTCTTTCAAATATGCTTTAAAGTTCTCCATCTCCTTTAGACCTTGACTACTGCAAGCATTTAATTTCAGTTGCCAGTAATTCTTCAATTATATCCATGCCTTAGAAAAGACTTACAGTTTACAGAAGTGATGTTTTAAGCACTGCGTTTTCACATACTTGGGAATGATTAGACAAAGCATTATTGTCATTTTTAGTGTTCTCAGCATAGAGATGTTGTTGTAATTTTCTTGCTGTCCTTCCAATACAAACTGAAACATACTGTTGGAAGCACAAGTTACAGACTTGGTATAGAATATTGTCTGCCTCTTTAAGTAATACACTACACTTCTTTTTCAATGCTGCCATCATTACATGCACCACGTTTTCATCACAAATGTATTTCTTTGCAAATGCTGAGGCTTTTATAATACATCTTTCATGGCCTCTTATGTAATGTACCAAAAAATATTTAACAGTTTATTAAACATTTGATAGTATTCCACAGATGTGATCAGCAACTGCGTTTTGTAGAAAACACATTAATCATGTTCACAAATACTATATATGCTATGTATAAGAGCATTTTCAGTTCAGGAAACAGAACTTATAGCACAAAATACAGTTATGCCTGTACAGTTGGGGGATGATTTCATTCATAGGAAAAATCGTTTTATTTGTTGTTGTTGTTGGCTTTCTTTTTTTGTGATGAAATTAAACAGAAACATTTTTAAAGATACAGAAGTGTGTCTGCCGCCCAGGTATTTTGTAGCCAGCTTCTTATGCCCCACTCTACACACAGACACACACACACACACACACACACACACACACACACACACACACACACACACACACACACACACACACACTGTTCAAATAGCTTTAATCCCTTTGCAGTCAAAGAATGCAATTCTAATCTTTGCTAAGTGGACATAACCATTAACTTTTTAGAAAAATTCCAAGAAAAAAGTTGAGTTAAGCAGCAATGTTTTTCTTTTTCCCGTGTGGGTTTTCTATGTCAAAGTTGTCTCTTCATACAGTGCAGTTTCTACTTAAGTATCCATCTGAACTCAGTGTATATGTATTACAGCAGTTCCGACTGGTGTTTATATACCTCACTTGACCACTCCCTTCACATTGGTATGTGGACTACACAGAACTAAAGCAGACTGAAGATATGCCAATACTGCACAGAGTGAATTGAGCCGATCCTACCTCCTCTATACAACTTGGCATAATCTTTTGATACTACATAACAGAGAAGCATGAATTACTGAGAGCACTCCCTCCTGACCAACCCAGCACACAGCATAGCTCCTGCTTCTCACTGCCCCAGTCTTTCCAAGGGCCAGTTCAAGCACTGCACCAGCACCCACATGCCAAACCCCATCCGTCCCCTGGGAAAGGTGAACATGCTTACACCTCATCATTCTTCCTGTACCCCCTTTCCAGCTCCAGTCTGAGCAGAGTTATGCCTCTCCATTCCATCTGTACTCAGTTTCCATCTCCAGTGTGAGCAGAGCTATGTCTCACCATTCCATCTGTACCCCCTTTCCAGCTCCAGTGTGAGCAGAGTTATGCCTCACCATTCCATATGTACCCCCGTCCAGCTCCAGTGTGAGCAGAGTTATGCCTCACCATTCCATTTGTATCCCCTTTCCTGCTCCAGTCTGAGCAGAGTTCTGCCTCACCATTCCATCTGTACCCCCTTTCTGGCTCTAATCTGAGCAGAGTTATGTCTCACCATTCCATCTGTACCCCCTTTCCAGCTCCCATGTGAACAGTGTTATGTCTCACCATTCTGTCTGTACCCCCACTCCAGCAGCAGTCTGAGCAGAGGTATGCCTCACCATTCCATCTGTACCACATTTCCATCCCCAGTCTGAGCAGAGTTATGGCTCACCATTCCATATGTACCCCCATCCAGCTCCAGTGTGAGCAGAGTTAAGCCTCACTATTCCATTTGTATCCCCTTTCCTGCTCCAGTTTGAGCAGAGTTCTGCCTCACCATTCCATCTGTACCCCCTTTCTGGCTCTAATCTGAGCAGAGTTATGTCTCACCATTCCATCTGTACCCCCTTTCCAGCTCCCATGTGAGCAATGTTATGTCTCACCATTCTGTCTGTACCCCTGCTCCAGCTCCAGTGTGAGCAGTTATGCCTCACCATCCCATCTATACCCTCTTTCCAGCTCCAGTCTGAGCAGAGTTATACCTCACCATTTCATCTGTACCCCCTTTCCAGCTCCAGTGTGAGCAAAGTTATGCCTCATCATTCTGCCTGTACCATCTTTTCATCTCCAGTGTGAGCAGAGTTATGCCTCACCATTCCATCTGTACCACATTTCCAGCTCCAGTCTGAGCAGAGTTATGCCTCATCATTCCATCTGTACCCCCCTCTCCAGCTCCAGTGTGAGCAGAGTTAAGCCTCACCATTCCATCTATATCCCCTTTCCAGATCCAGTCTGAGCAGAGTTCTGCCTTACCATTCCATCTGTGCCCCCTTTCTGGCTCCAGTCTGAGCAGAGTTACGCCTCACCATTCCATCTGTATGCCCTTTCCAGCTCCCGTGTGAGCAGTAGTATGTCTCACAATTCTGTCTGTACCCCCACTCCAGCAGCAGTCTGAGCAGAGGTATGCCTCACCATTCCATCTATACCACCTTTCCAGCTCCAGTGTGAGCAAAGTTATGCCTCATCATTCCTTCTGTATCATCTTTCCAGCTCCAGTGTGATTAGAGTTATACCTCACCATTCCATCTTTGACCCCTCCAGCTACGTTGTGAGCTGTGTTATGCCTCACCATTCCATCTGTACCCTCTTTCCAGCTCCAGTGTGAGCAGAGTTATGCCTCACCATTCCATTTGTAACCCCTCCAGCTACAGTGTGAGCAGAGTTAAGCCTCACCATTCCATTTGTATCCCCTTTCCTGCTCCAGTTTGAGCAGAGTCCTGCCTCACCATTCCATCTGTTCCCCCTTTCTGGCTCTAATCTGAGCAGAGGTATGTCTCACCATTCCATCTGTACCCCCTTTCCAGCTCCCATGTGAGCAGTGTTATGTCTCACCATTCTGTCTGTACCCCTGCTCCAGCTCCAGTGTGAGCAGTTATGCCTCACCATCCCATCTATACCCTCTTTCCAGCTCCAGTCTGAGTAGAGTTATACCTCACCATTCCATCTGTACCCCCTTTCCAGCTCCAGTGTGAGCAAAGTTATGCCTCATCATTCTGCCTGTACCATCTTTTCATCTCCAGTGTGAGCAGAGTTATGCCTCACCATTCCATCTGTACCACATTTCCAGCTCCAGTCTGAGCAGAGTTATGCCTCATCATTCCATCTGCACCCCCTCTCCAGCTCCAGTGTGAACAGAGTTAAGCCTCACCATTCCATCTATATCCCCTTTCCAGATCCAGTCTGAGCAGAGTTCTGCCTTACCATTCCATCTGTGCCCCCTTTCTGGCTCCAGTCTGAGCATAGTTACGCCTCACCATTCCATCTGTATCCCCTTTCCAGCTCCCATGTGAGCAGTAGTATGTCTCACAATTCTGTCTGTACCCCCACTCCAGCAGCAGTCTGAGCAGAGGTATGCCTCACCATTCCATTTATACCACCTTTCCAGCTCCAGTGTGAGCAAAGTTATGCCTCATCATTCCTTCTGTATCATCTTTCCAGCTCCAGTGTGATTAGAGTCATACCTCACCATTCCATCTTTGACCCCTCCAGCTACGTTGTGAGCTGTATTTATGCCTCACCATTCCATCTGTACCCCCTTTCCAGCTCCAGTGTGAGCAGAGTTATGCCTCACCATTCCATTTGTAACCCCTCCAGCTACAGTGTGAACAGAGTTATGTTTCACCATTCCATCTGTACCCCCTTTCAAGCTCCACTGTGAACAGAGTTATACCACACCATTCCAGCTGTACTCCCTTTCCAAATTCCATGTGAGCAGAGTTATACCTCACTATTCCATCGGTACCCCCTCTCCAGCTCCTGTGTGAGCAGAGTTATGCCTCACCATTTTGTCTGTATCTCCTCTCCAGCTCCAGTGTGAGCAGAGATATGCCTCACCATTCTGTCTGTACCCCCTTTTTTCCCACTCCAGTGTGAGCAGAGGGATGCCTCACCATTCCATCTGTGCCCCCTCTCCAGCTGCAGTATGAGCAGAGTTATGCCTCACCATTCTGTCTGTACCTCCTCTCCAGCTCCAGTGTGAGCAGAGATATGCCTCACCATTCTGTCTGTACCCCCTCTCCAGCTGATGCCTGAGCCACTATCTGATCTTGGGTCATTGTCCAGGTTTTATCCCTGTGTGCCACAGACGTGGCTTAAATATAACAACAAATATAAATTAAAAGACTTTAATGAAATAAAAGCAAAAATCAAGAAACTATCTAAGTATGTAAACCTTAAACAAAGAAATCCAAACTTTCCACAGAGAATCAGTTATAAAGTGCTGGTAGCATCCACTGAGTCTCATTATACTCCAGAGTATCTATATTTTTTATGATCCATTGCCTGATAGTTGTTAAAGATCTAACAAAAATGTTCTGGGTGATTATAATTGTACTAAAATGAAAATGTTATAGAAGGAAGTTCTTTTATTTTGCTAGGGTTTTGGAGTATCAAATATTGCTTTCATATGGTATTAAATTATCTGGACTTCCATTAGCTAACAGTATTCCTAAAAGTGAGAGCAGACTTTTATGAAGTATATTAACTTGGACCAAATATAGCAAGCCAACAGAAGAAAAATAATTCACTTTTACTGAGTGATTGGTATAAACTGACTGAGAATGCGGTTACAAAAAATGCATCTTGAGGGAATTTTAATTTCTGAAGTTCTAATGTATCTCATAAGGCTAAACGTCATGATTTTGGCACTTTGCATAAAACAAGTTTGGTTATACTTGTTGGTGTGTGTCTGGTAAATATGTAATCACAATAAACCAGTAAGTGTAGGCTACTTGTGATAAGATCAGTGGTGATTGGATAAAATTAAGAAAAGAGGGGTTCTCAAATAAACCATATGAATAACTCCTTGGTTATCAAAAAGCTTGTTAGGGCTGTAGTTTTTTTGTGTATGAGAGAGGAATGGTTTATAATCAGCTGTTATGAACTGTAGACATTTGTTTCACTATACTTACAGCTTGTTGCCACAATCTCATGTTGTGACTCTGTTTTTGCCTTGCCAGTATGACTTCATGGAGCGTTTGGATGGTAAAGAGAAGTGGAGTGTAGTGGAGGCCCCACGGGAACGTCGAAGCATCCAAACCCTGGTTCAGAATGAGGCTGTCTTTGTTCAGTACCTAGATCCCGGCATGTGGCACTTGGCATTTTACAATGATGGCAAGGACAAAGAAACTGTGTCCTTCAACACAGCTATCTTAGGTATAGTCGTCTGTTATTCTTTTTTGCAGTACCATTTTTTTATTTGCCTGCATGGCCCACTTCTATTATTTGCTGTAAGTCTAAGTTTTTGAAAGCATAACATTATGTCATGTACCTCGCAGCATGTTTTAATGACAAAAACACAAATATATCACATTCATAGCCACACGTCATTCACAGACACGCAAATGTATCACATTCACAAATACACATATGCATCACATCCAAAAATGTATCGCATCCACAGACACTTTCATATGAGTTAACAAGCACTGGAATTTGTTTCTTATCACAAGGGCTGGCCTCACTCTGACAGCTTGGGAATGTTGTTGCAGTCTTTAAGCACATGAGCAGAAATCACAGACAAAATGTGGACTGGACTGTGGAAAAAGAAGCCGATGTTAGTTTCATGGTAAGGTACTGCAGTGTTGCACAAGTTAATGTGATATGAAAGTAGGTACATGCACAGATCTTACAAGTAATAGTGTGCAGCTTGCTCTTTGCTGGCTTTTCAAAAGATGAAACAAATCAGAAACACTTATTCCCAGTCATGACTAGGACCAGGCAGCTTGCACATCTATATTATTAATGATTTTGCACTGCATACACAGCTATCTCCACATCCAATAGCAAGACCTTTGAATACTGGGTCACAAGATAAACCAGTTTACCTGTAATCAGTTTCTTTGATTCTAAGTTTACAAAAAAATATGACTTGAAAATAATGTAAAATAAAAATAAAACACTTCCTGATCCTCCAAAATAGTGTGGACTTTAGTATGTGTTTAAAATATTTAATATACTTATGAAGTAGTAACCATAAAGAAATTAATTAAAACTGCCCACATAAACAACCTTCCCATTAGCATGCTGTCTTTCTTATCTTCCGTCATGATGTCATATGTATCCAGTATATACTCTGTTACTCTAAGATATTGTGCTTACATTGGTTGTACAGACACAGCTGATGGCACTAATCACATACAGCCGCAAATGCATTTAACATCAACTGTAAAACAGAGCAGACATACTATGAGAAGTAATGTAAAAACAAACCTCTGAAACAGACAAAAGGAACCAGATGCAAAAATTAGTAAAATGCAAAACAATATGAATAGATGTTCAGCACTACATAGGTTAATTGTGAATTCTATTCATCTGTCATTTTGATTGGTTCATTTGAATGCTTAAAAGGATGTACCTCAATGATACCGCTCAGTTTGGTCTGATGAAGCGGATGATATCCGTGAAAGCGCTTACCCCATTACTGGAATAAAGCATTTATTGTGCAAATTAGTCTGCCGTGTGGAACCATTGTGCTTCATTTTGTTTTGCATTTTACTGATTTTTGCATCTGGTTCCTTTGTCTGTTTCAGAGGTTTGTTTTTACATTTATTCACTTTTATACCTCTGAACTGAGCATGGCAGAGAATGAAGTGGATCAGTGTGCTATTGAAGTGCCTTCAATGGGTATGCCATCTAATAGGAGGATGAATGACCATTTGCGTTCACTTCTTAATAAACAAATCAACCCTTTACTTAATGGGACTGTACAGTTGCAATTTGCACCTTTTTCGAATTACTCTAATATAGTTGAAGCCTTCAATAAAGATTATCGTGAGCTAGAGAACAAATTATGTAAGCATAAGTGACTGCAATGGCAGCGCTTTCATTTGGAGGCTTCACTTAACCTCAATATAGCACAGAGAGGGCTCAGGGTTCTCACTATGCCCAGTTATGGATCGTCCTACCCTGAATTACTGAGACGTTGGCAGCTACTTAACTTTGAGTGTAGTGCCAAATATATGCAGCTCCTTATAGATTTTTTTCGACCTGAGTAGCAAATTTATCTAAGGAGATTACCAATTTGCAACACGCTATGCATAGCATCTACCCTGATGACATTTTGGGTGATAGAATGGACACGCTTGTCGACAACATTGTGGGGTATGACAAGAGACTCTCCGCTACTAAAGGAAGGAAGATCCAGAGAGATTTAAAAGATTTTCAGGATGGCAACGTCTTTTCATGGAATAGGGAAAGGAATGATCTGGATTTTAATGCACAGAGTACTACAGGAAGTGGGCAGAGTTCTGACAATTTCAGAATGGTAGTGGAGTCAAATGCACACAATGAATTAACATCCTATGCAGACGCTGTCAATACCATGACGGTGGAAGTGTTGCCTTTACCTAATCATTCAGGCAATACCTCGTCTGAAGTGATTCATACTGAATGCAATAAGAATATTGCAGGTTGCAGTCATTTTTCAAACGAGGGGAATGAGGTCCGTGTTAAACCTAAATTTAACATGGCTCCTCGTAAAAAACCTAGCAGGACTGAGCAAGGCCCAGAGTTATCTAGTTCCTTACTGGGGCATTTTTTATTGAAAGATCCCCTTCCAATAAGGGGCAGGTCCAGGAATCGTCCACAGAATCCACGGATGCGGCGTTTGCACAGAGAGGAAATAAACAATTAGGTCAGGAAAGAGGCACAAGCAGGTTTATTACTTAATATTTCTTCTACAAATTTGACTGAAATGCAACTTTCTGTTCTAAATAGAGGCTCGACATTCTTTCCGGCCCAGAAAGCGGACTTAACAGAAGTACTCAAAGATTTACGTCTATTTGGTAGAACTCTTACTCTTAAAACTATGTTTAGTAATTCAAATTGTAAAGATTGTGTTTTCAAAAAAACAAGCACATATATACCACCCAGCAATCCCACGATTGATTTGTTTATTGACATCTGTGACAAGCAATTGAGGGAGAAATTTGCAGACAACCATACCAATATGTCAGCTGCAGAAATACAAGCCTTACTTGAACTTAAACAAATAAGCAGCATTGAGATACGACCAGCAGAGAAAGGGGGCGGTATTGTTGTCATAGAAAAAGACAAGTACATGGAATGTATGCTGAATCATTTGAGCGATGTTGGTACATACGCCATTATATTCACACAGGTGCTGAAAGGTGTTATCGAAAAAGTACAGTTTTTAATATTTGATTTACTCATAACTGGTATGATTTCCGAACAGTTATTTGAGTATTTCAAGGTTGGGTATCCTGTTGTTCCTATAGTGTATGGTCTTCCCAAAGTACACAAGAATATTTTAACTCCCCCAATGCGACCGATTGTTTCAAGTAGTGGCTGGGTCACTGAGCCTCTTTCAATATTTGTGGAAAAGAACCTACATGTTGTTTTAAATGATTGTCACACTGTGTTGAAAGATACCAGGAGTTTTCTCATTGAGTTAAAAAATTACATGGAAGTTATTTTTGGTCCCTGTCTGTTTGTGACTCTAGATATAGAGTCTCTTTTTACTGTCATCCCCAATGATTGGGGTATAGAGAATGTTAGGGAACTACTTTGTAGAAACAACATTGCCAATGATAAGGTGAATCTCATATGTACATTGCTTGAAATTATTTTGAACACAATGTGTTCATTTTTTGCAATGATTACTACATACAGAAGGTTGGCATGGCTATGGGCACAGCATGTGCCAACAGCTATGCCAACCTATCTCTGGTTAATTGGGAGACCAAGTATGTGACTTCCAATAATGCTTACTGTACCTCCATCAAATGGTATAAGCGATTTGTGGACGATATGTTTTTGTTATGGCAGGGCACAGAGCAACAGTTGAATGAGTTTTTTCATTATCTGAATCAGTTAAATGTTTTTTTAAGATTTACGTATAAATATTCGGCTGTTGAGATAGATTTTTTGGATGTCAAGGTGACTAAAGGTAATGTCCGTACTGTGTCTACTGCCATGTACAGGAAGAGTGTAAGGAAGAACAATGTGTTACACCACAGCAGCATGCACCCAAAATATTACAAGCTGAACGTACTTAGAGGGCAGATTTTTCGTATTATGTGATTACACAGTGACGATATTAAGTTGATTGGTGCCCTACAGACTCTCAAGCAGGAATTTATGGAGAGAGGCTACAATTGCAATGTCTTGATTCTCAGATTGCTGAGGCCTGGCGTGAAAGACGAGGGAGATGTAGACCTTATTTTTCTAATGTTTCTTCTAGCAATGAAGTCTTTGATACAGTTGGTATCACTAGTTTGAGTAGTATTCAAAGGTACAATACTGATGATAAGGTGAGGATGCCCTTGACCTATGCCAGTGACATCCACATAGTGTGTGATGTCATTAGGAATGACTGGGATATTCTCTCTACTATACATGAATTAGAAGGAGTTATAGGCCACCAACCTAATTTTGCATTTAGGAACAACAGGTCACTCAAGAATCAGCTTTGCTACAAGTCTCACTATTCCCAGACTCATACTTTATCTGAAAGGATTGGGATGTACATCTGTAGAAGATGTACGGCATGCACGCATGTACATATAGGTGGGCGATTTGTACATCCACTATTAGGATTTAAGATAGAAAGTGCTTTTTATGCCGATTGCCAAACTAAAAATGTAGTATATTTTTGTTATTGCACTGTGTGTTTTTCGTTCTATGTAGGTAAAACCAATAGAGCATTCAAAGATAGGATACTTGAACACCTTAGGGGATATCAGGAACGCCAAAGAAACCAGTGCTTTAGCAATGCACGTGGTTAAAGAAGGAGCAAGGCACAGATTCAAGTTTTTAGTGCTAGAGATTATGCATAGTACCATGAGGGGAGGTGACCTGGGTAACAAAACTGAATCCAGTGAGCAAAAATGGATTATATGGTTTCAAGCTGATAGACACCCTGGCCTGAACAATAAAGTTTCATTGAAACCTTTTCTTAAAGCCAGGGCTCTTAAACAATGAAACATTAATATTCATTGTTATGATTATTTTACAATTGTTATTAATTGTAATTTTTATCAATAATTAATTTGTATTAGTTGCAATAGTTACCAAGATGCTGTCTATATTTTTGCATGAGTTTTTATATTCAGCTATATATTTATTGAGTTTTATTAGCATTTACAGTTTTTCAAATATGTATATTAGTTGCATATTTTTAATATCTTATACATGATTTTAGCTATTTAGTATTTAGTTATCTGCTTGCAGTAGCCCTCAGTCAGCCTGATTAACAAAGTCTTGGGTCCTGCATTGGTTGCTGTCCCTTCTACCATGATGTCAGGTCGTCAGGGGTATAAAACATGCAGCCGACGCCATTACATCAGTTTTTCTTGCCCCAGATATCAGGTGCCCCCCTAATGGGAAGCAAGTAAATCTATAAATACAAGGATATACCTCCAACAGAAAAGCAAATACACCAAAAAGCTTTCAGAGCATAGTAAGTGAGAGTAGAGGTATAGCCAAAGGAAGAAAAGGGGGCTGGAGGGAGGGTAACCAGGACTGCAACAGTGAATACACTCGAACATCTACATTTATGGTAAGTGTACACAACTGTACTATGTTCTTCATGTTTCACTGTTGCAGCCATTACATTTGGGTAGATTCCCAAAGCTAAGGTTGGGAGGAGGAATTTAAATAGAATTAGGACCAGCAATAAGGCCCTGCAAGACTGCAGTAGCAAAACCAGCCCTGGATTTAGAGAAAATTGGTAAATGGTAATGCTTGATGAAAGTATGTACAGAACTCCAGGTAGCAGCTTCTTAGATGCCCCTAGTAGGGACACCCCTGAGAAAGGCTGTAGAGGTAGATGCAGGCCTGGTTGAATGGGGTCTGATGCCCTGTGGGATAGGTTTTTCATCGTGCTTATAGCAGAAATGAATGCAGTGGCCTATCCATTTTGAAATGGTTTGTTTTGAAATAGCTTTCCCCTCTGTCCATGAAGCAAATGCCACCAGTAGTTGTTCAGATTTCCTTTGAGGTTTAGTCCTGTCCAAGTAGAATCTAAGCTGTCTGTGCACATCTAAAGAGTGCAGTATCCATTCCCCTTTTTTCTGTGGGTTAGGAAAATAGGTAGGCAAATGAATGGACTGATTAAGAGCCACACTGGATACCACCTTGGGCATGAAGGAGGGATTGGTTCTGAGGGACATCCTGTCTACATGAAAGATGATGAAAGGTTCCACTGCCATAAGGGCCTGTAATTCAGATACCCTTCTTGCAGAAGTGATTGCCAAAAGGAAAGCTGTTTTCCAGGAAATAAATTTTAAATCTGTAGTAGCAGCTGGCTCAAAAGGAGGAAGAGTGAGTTTCTCCAAGACAAAGTTAAGATCCCAGGCTGGAGTTGGAGCTCTCCTGGGTGGCCTTAGATTTTTGGTCCCTCTGAGGAACTGCTTGAGCAGTGGGTGAGAGAAGAGGGGAGGCTCTGTGCTATAATGAGCTGAAATGGCTGAGGCATGAATTTTGATGGAGGAAAAAGACAAGCCCTTATTAAGCATCTCAGTTAAGTATTGTAGAATCTTAGGTAAATTGGGCACTGCTGCATTCATTCCTTGAGATTGGTTCCAAGCACAGAATATTTTCCATTTTGCAGCATAAGATTTTCTAGTACTAGGCCTCCTTGCCTCTAAAATGATATCCATCACTGATTTGCTGAGGGATGGTAAAGGAGAGATTAGGTAATTAGCCAGGCTGCTAGGTTCAGGGTTTGCAGCTGAGGGTGCAGAATCATGTTCTCCTGCTGAGACAATAGGGAAGGAGTCTGAGGCAGGTGCCATGGAACCAAGCATGACACACTGCGCAAGTGTGGGTACCAGTGTTGGCGAGGCCAGTCTGGTGCAATTAAAATCATCCTTGGTCTGTCCTGTTTGATCTTTAGTAGTACCTTGGAGAGCAGAGACAGAGGAGGAAAGGCATAAACTGATAGGTTTTTCCAGCTGAAGGATAGAGCATCCACTTTCCAAGCTTGTTTGTGGGGAATCTTTGTGCAAAATTTGTCCAGTTGATGGTTCTGGGGGGAGGCAAACAGGTATATATCTCTACTCCCCCATTTGCTTGTCAACATGCTGAAAATCCTTGGTTCCAGTTTCCACTCCTGTGGGTCCATGAAGTTTCTGCTTAGTCTGTCTGCCAGTGTATTTAGTTTTCCTGGCAGGAATTGAGCTTGTAGATTCACTTGGTAGCTCAAGGTTGTGTTCCACAATACCATGGCTAGTCTGCAAAGGGAGTAAGAATGTGTACCCCCCCCCTGCTTGTTTATGTCCCACATGACAGTGGTGTTGTCCGTCTTTACCATTAGTTGTCCTGGAAGAATGTGGTCCTTGAAGGCTGTCCGAGCATTCTGTATAGCTAACATTTCCTTTTGATTTATGTGCAGGTGCATTTGATTTGGGTTCCATTTGCCCTTAATGCACTTCTCTGCCAGGTGAGCCCCCCATGCATAGTCTGATGCATCTGTTGTTAAGATTTGTTTGGCAGGGAGTAAGGTGAATGGTAGTCCCCTGTTTTGGTGGCAGGCCTCTACCCACCAAAGGAACTCTAGGCATAGGCAAGGTATCATAGGAATACTTGCTTCCAGATTCTGTTAATGTTGACACCATAGGCTTTTGAGATACCATTGTAGTTTCCTCATATGCAGCCTTTCATATGGAATTAGAAGAATGCATGAGGCCATGAACCCCAAGGCTTGCAGTATTTGCCTTGCAGATAGCTGGGCTTTTGTGGCCACTTGTTTGAAGTAAGTTGTCAAATGTATCCGTTTCTCTGGCATGAGGAAAGCCATCTGGGAAGTTGTATTCAAGCTTGCTCCCAGGAATATAATTTGTTGACAGGGTACCAAGTGGGATTTCTTTTTGTTTATGGTGAACCCCAGACAAGTCAGTACCCTTTGAACAAAGGCCAGATAATTGAAGAGAATGTCCTTGCTTTCTGCCTGAATTAGACAATCGTCCAGGTATGGGTATATTTGAATATTTCTTTGCCTGCAAAATGCAATGACTGGAGCTAGGCACTTTGTGAATACCCTGGGTGCAGTAAACAAGTCAAAGAGCAGTGCAGAAAAATGAACTGATAATGCATGTAGCCTGCTCTGAAGTGTAGGTATCTTCTGCAAGATTACCTGTCCGGGATGTGCAGGTATGCTTCTTTTAAGTGCAGTATTGTCAGCCATGCATCCTTGCCTAGCATAGGAAGCAACTGGTGAAGAGTCAGCATTTTGAATTTTGGAATCACCAGAAAGGTGTTTAGAATAGAAAGGTCCAGGATAGGATACCATGTATTGCCTTTTCTGGGTACCAGGAAAAGTCTCAAATAGAAACCTTGTCCCTTTTCCTCTTCTGGTACCAACTGAATAGCCCCCATGTTTAAGAGAAAGAGTACCTGATTTTGGGCCTCTGCCCACTGATTTGGGGGTAGATCTGTCCACCCACTTGGTGTTGGTAACGTGTGGAAATGAAATCTGTATCCTTGGGACACTACATTTAAAACCCATTTGTCCTGGGTAATGAGGTCCCAGTTTTTGGTCTGCAGACCAATCTTTCCGCCTAAAGGAGCATTCAGTTGGGAAGTGCTTGGAAGTCTTAAAAGCAAGTCATTGAGACAGTTTTCCATAGGGGAAAGTCTTGCTGCTCCCAGGTTTGGGTGCGGAAACCCCCCACTGCCTAGTCTTGTGTGTCCCTTCGGACTGAAACCTGGGATTTCTGCTGTGTCTGGGTTTGGCTTGAGAAGACCTGGAAGGGGCTGGAAAGGACCAGTTTTTAGAGGGCCAGTGCCTACTAAATTCTCTTTCTGAGCTCCAGCCTTTGCCACCATCGCCTGCAACTGTACACTTTTTACTAAAGCTCTTTTCTCCTTTCTGAATTTCCATTGCCTAGTGAATATTTTACCTATTTCTGCTAGATATGTTGTAAATTCCACCAGTTCTGCTTTTTGCATCACTGTTACCTGCACCATATCTTGCCTTATTATCTCACTTTAACATGTATGAGCCATCTTCTACTGTTTATATTACTGTGTTTATTTTGTGATATGCTTTTTTTATATTGTACTGTTTTATATTGTAATTTGCTTAGTGTATGAGCCATCTTCTACTGTTTATATTACTGTGTTTATTTTGTGATTTGCTTGTTTTATATTGTACTGTTTTATATTGTAATTTGCTTAGTGTATGAGCCATCTTCTACTGTTTATATTACTGTGTTTATTTTGTGATATGCTTTTTTTTATATTGTACTGTTTTATATTGTAATTTGCTTAGTGTATGAGCCATCTACTACTGTTTATATTACTGTGTTTATTTTGTGATTTGCTTGTTTTATATTGTACTGTTTTATATTGTAATTTGCTTAGTGTATGAGACATCTACTACTGTTTATATTACTGTGTTTATTTTGTGATTTGCTTGCTTTTATATTGTACTGTTTTATGTTGTAATTTGCTTAGTTATGGAGCTTTTCTCCCTGGGCCTCCACTGAAAATGGGTTCTTCTGGCCCAGTGGACTTCCCCGGTTATCAAACTGAAATAAATAAATAAATAAATAAATAAATAAATAATAGTATTTGTATATTTAAAGTAATCTCTTCACAGATGTTCAGCACTACATAGATTAATTGTGAATTCTATTCATCTGTCATTTTGACTGGTTCATTTGAATGCTTATAAGGATGTACCTCAATGATACCTCCCAGTTTGGTCTGATGAAGTGGATGATATCCGTGAAAACGCTTACCCCATTACTGGAATAAAGCATTTATTGTGTGAATTAGTCTGCCATGTGGAACCATTGAGCTTCATACTAGGAGAACTGCAATAGTTTTCTTCCTCTACACAAATAGATAGTTTAACAAGATTATATATAGGAAATCAAATCACACATGCTGCAGACACTGAGGTACACTGCAACACATCAGACATTGCTGTTATCCAGGGAGGACATATGTAACCATAATTATTTGTGAATGGGACAGACGTTTATGTTGATATACATCATTCTTCACAGTAATAGCGATAATAATTTGTAAATTAAAAATAGCAATAAAAAGGGAAAACAAGATAAAGGCTGAGAGGCTGTAGGGGATGTAGCAGCAGGTGCGGAAAGACAACATGAGTATTGGGTGTTGTTAAGATTTGTGTGTGACTGTGACAATGCCCCCCAGTAATGTAGCATTTACTGTAAAAATACTATAGAACTGCAAGTGTCAGATGGCAGCAAGTTAAAAGGGTATCTTTTGAGTTAGGATGGTTTCACATTACTAAAATATGAACAGAATCTAAGAGATTGCCCATTTCTGTTACTATCTAGGGCAATATAATTATTATTTGAGTAGGAAGAGATTCCTAGTTATATAGCAAATTACTTGAAGGAACTATAATTCCTACATTTTGTGGAGGGGTGTGAATAAGAGTGTTTCAGGTAGCAATGCGTCAGTCAGTCTTGTTACCTGGGTAACTGTATTGGTGAGTGTGGCAATGGCTTTTTGTTGAGATAGGAAATTAAATTCAAGACAGAATAAAATAATAGAATCAAATCCTAACAATGTTAGCACCACCAGAATGTGAAATGTTAGATATTGCTGTCAATTATAAGGGAACGCATATAGATCACTGTGATTTGAAGGTTTCCTGTTGATATAGAACACTGGACACACAGAAGACATCCTGCATCACTGTGAATTGCCTGAAAACAGGTAAGAGAGTATAATCTCTCTCCTTATCTCGCTTTCTCCACATAAAAATGGGCAACCCCAAGGCTCAATTCTAGGCCCCTTCTTTTTAACATCTTTACCATCCAACTCCACACATCCTGTCCTCAGTCATTCCTCATATAGTACATGGATGATTCCACTATCATCGCCATTGTTAACAACTCTCTCACCCTAACTCAAACCTCTTTTAACCTCAGTGAAACTTGGCTTACTAACAACCAACTCATACTAAACCCTAAAACAACAAAACTCCTCCTATTCCTACCCAAATGTCATTACCATCTTAAATCCTCTTTCACCACCTCTTCCCTTAACAACACCCCTATCTCATCTGAACCCCACACAAAGCTCCTTGGAGTAATCATTGGCAGCCAACTTAAATTCGACCTCCATGTACACCCTTGTATAAAGAAAACCTTTCAAAAGCTCAGCCTACTTTCTAGAAATATAAGGTTCCTTACCCCTAACTCCAGAATCTCACTTACCCAGGCTTATCTTCTCCCTAACCTCTTCTACAGCTCTCAAATCCTTACTAACTTACAGTTCCCTCTACATCCAAACTTGAAACCACAAACAACAAAGCCAGATTTGCAGCTAACCTGCCAGCAAAATCACGCCGTTTTGCTCTCCATACTCTCATCTGGTTACAGTTTCCCAACCAACTCTTATTTAACTTCTCATCATACACACTATCCTAAACAAGCCCTTATCCTGCCCTAGCATATCCCATCTTGTTTCCCTCTATAACCCACCACGTTCCCTCAGAAGCACAGGTCAATGTCTCTTACAAATTCATAAACCTAAAAAATAATTTGGACAAAACCTCTACAGCTACCTTCCTGCTCTATCATGGAATAAGCTTTCCATGGCTATCAGAAATATTACCCATGCTCATGAATTTAAGACAAATCTCATAAATTATCTCTACAGCGCCTGCAGATGTAAATGCAATGATTCCACTTGAAATCTTCCCTTCCCTCTTTTCTCCTTTATTCTTCTCCCTCCCTCACTACTTCCTACTTCTTCCTTTCCCACAATTATGCTATCTATTCTTGCTTCCTGTGTATTACAATGATAATCTAATACTGCTCTCCACACCCCTCCAAATTCCTGACCCTGGTAATCTGACACTAATTTCCTTTCTTTCTTCTGCCCTCCTCTCTTATTTCCCATCACACTTTAACTTGTCAAACTAATTGTATGACTCTCATACTAGTCCTCCAATAACAATTATTCTGCATTTTGCCATTCTTACCTACCTCCTCAATACTTACTGCTCATTTGAAATGCCTCAGTTGTTGAGATCTCTCACTTGTACTGCAATTGGTCATCTGTTTAACCTTTATTGTATAAATTTTTTATTGTGCTTATTATATTTTACTTTACACCTGTTAATTTTTTACTTGCATAATTTGCACTGTGAATGTTTTACTTGCATAATTTGTACTGTAAAATTTTTAATTGTATAATTTGTACTGTGGAGCTTTTCTTCCTGGGCCTCTGCTGAAAGGGAACAGATACATAGATAGATAGGTAAACAGATGGACATATAGATAGATAGATAGATAGATAGATAGATAGATAGATAGATAGATAGATATTCTGAGTGGATTAGATGGTTGCACTGATGCAAAAAATTCCAGAAAAAATCATAACAGCAACTGGCACCAAATGAGAACACTGAGATACACTGTAACACCTCAAATTTTGTTGTTATCCAAAAGGGAAATACATATAGCTGTAATTATTTCTGAGTGGGACAGAGGTTTCTGTTGCTATAGGAAGTTCTACATAGAAAATAAACCAAGGTGAGAGATGATAAAACCAGCAAGCAAAGGAGAGTAGTATTGCTGGAACTGAGTTCATTCTCAAGTCTTGTGAGTACCTTCATGAGGTGGACCTTGTTTTTACAAAATCTCACCAAAACAACACTGATATATAGACTGTATTTTATATAGCATATATCATGGACAGAAGCAGGTTAAAAATAAAAAGACAGCTAGATACACAATTCATGGAATAAAAAAGTACCCAATTTTGGTATGCTTACCAGTGCCAGAACTGGAACAAATGTGTAGAATCCTCAACACATGGACATATTCCTGGAATGGGGTTAGAGCAGGCTTGGGAGCAGGACGCTTCCATTGTAAAAAGAAGTAGTAGTCCACAAAAAATGCAAAAGGTGACAGGCCAAAATAGAATGGGCTATTGAGGTTAAGAAGAAATTATGTATCACTTTTATTATGCAAGAAGCCCAGAATCTCCAGACAGAAAATATTCAAAAAGATTAAGAGAGAAATTAGAGGAAAGAAAAATACTTGCCCAAGAAAAACTGTCAACAACAAATTTGTGTTCATTAATACTACAAATCCATGATAAACATTATATATACCAAAAAACTTTTAGCCATTTGGAAAAAGAAGCAACTGAGGAAGTGCAAAAATATAAAGAACAAAACCTAGAGATTTTTTTGAAAGGTAGAAAAAAGAAACATGGACATGGTAAAGAAAGAAAGAGAAATCTGATATAGTGAAATATTTATGCAAAGCAGAAAACCAAATTAATCAATACAAAAAAGGCAGCTCCAAAAGTGTTTGAAGAGAAATACAGGCTTATCTATTCTTGCTATAGCCAGAAAAGTAATTGCTAAAAATTGGAAAAGTAAAGTTACCCCTCTAAATTTATTAGTATGGCAAAAATTGTTTGCACCAGTGAATTGCATACTAAAAAGGTGAGAACTTCTAATATTACACATTCATAAATATCTTGGCTTAAACTTAAAGACTTACTTTGGAAAAATATTATTATTATATTGTTGTTGATATGTATAATTTTGATGTATTGATCAGCTGTGGACTTACGTAAATAGTTATTTGTTTTATAACTGATTTCTTTATTTATTGTTTTAAAACCAAGTAGAAATTAAAAAAAAAGAAAATTACAGGCAAAGGCACCTAGATATGGAAAATTTCATAATACAAAAAAATAGAATCACAAAGGGGGAATGCAGAACAGAAGATTAGTAATAAAAGTTAAATAGAAGCTGAAGTTGTGGAATACTTGTGAAGTGAAGGATTTACTGAAGAAAGTCTAACAGAGGTTATGTTATGGTATGATGGAACAACCAGTACCCAAAGTAAGGACAAACAGGTGGAGTGGGAGACATCTGAAGAAGAAATGTGGAAAGAAAAAGAGAGTCAATATGGTGCAATATTTATGCAAAGGAGAAAGCAAAACTAATCAACACAAAAAATCAGCACCAAAAATATTTGAAGAGAAGTACAGGTAAAGGATTCTAGGTATGAAAAATTTTGCAATACAAGAAAGTGAGAAAACAAAGCGGGTGGGGGTAGAAAAGAGGATTAGTAATGGAGAAGTTAAAAAAATAGAAGCTGAACTTATGGATTACCCACAAAGTGAAGAGTTTAGTGTAGAAAATCCAACTGTGGTAACGTTACATCTTGATGCAACAATGAATAGGTTCATAGGTTCATAGGTGTATACTAGGCTAATGGCCCTGAGGCCTTTACAAGCCTAGCCATACCATTACCCTGGCATCGTGCCACCCGACCTTAGTTCCCAGTGCCTCTGTTGAGTAGAGCCACTTGAGTTATCCCTGGGATGAATTTTCTATTTCCAATTCACTTATCAAGATTTCTATTCCATTGCATGGGCAGTCTCTGGGTTATGAACCGGTTCCTCCAGTGCATTCTGTTGATTGTGGTAATGAGGTTGTGGTCTCTGGAGCATGTGGTGCAGAGGGATTGGGATTTCTTTAGATGTAGTATTTTTAACAGGGCTGGGTCAGACATGGCTTTGTAAGTCAAGCAGAGATCACCTCTAAGTAGGTGATATGAGACAGAGAATAGTTGTAGTTTTTTGAGTCTGTCCATATAGGACACGTGTTTAAGGCCTAGGATCCTCTTTGTGAGGTATTTTTGCAGCCTCTCCAGTTTTTGCAGGTGTCTAGTGAGGTACATGCCAAGTGGGGCATTGTACTTGATGATTGGCTTAATGAGGGAAGAGTAGGGGGAGACAATGACCTCTTTCTTCCTGGATGCAAAACCCTTAGTAATGAGATGTGTCACATAGAAGGACTTTCTGACCACAGTGGCAATGTGGTGATCAAAAGAGAACCCCCAAATTAAGGAGAAATAAGTGGAATGGGAGGCATCTGATCATTTGTCACATGAAGATATGCCGGAGCCTTCAATTGGAAACCAGTACAAAAAGTTCAGCTGGAGTTCAGCAAGAGAAGGAGCAGGAAACAGTGGCAACTCTGATGAAGTCAATATTGCGAAGTGATAGGCCAGTGGGTTCCCATAAGAAAGAGCAATGGATGTCACAGGAAGATGTTCTGAAGCTTTCTGTAGAATGCAGACAAGAAACAGAGAACAAAGAATGCATCTTCTGTTTAAAAGAAAATGATCTAAGGGAAGAGTTGCTTCATTTAATACAGATGGATAGACATACTGAGACTGATGAAAGAAATAGATTACAAAAAAATCAATAAGGCCTAAATATTAGAACTCTGATAAAACAAATAAACACAGTAATCAAGACAATTAACAGACATTAGTGTGATATAACAAAAGTAAATAGGATAAATTACAGTGCAGATAAATTAATAACAGATAAAGTCTTATGAATATAGCTCTTTGTGACTCAGATAAAGTTGTCCTTTTGCAGTAGGACATTTCATGAAGGAAAACATCCTCATATCACTTGACACTATACATCTGACGTTGCTTTTTTTATAGTAGTTGAATTAAATCCATTGACAACTGCAGCCATTAAGAAAGCACAACCACAAAAGCAAGGGAAATGTTCTGGAACAGTTAATCACTGTAAGAAAACTATCAGACAACATGGTAGCAGTGATTCACTCCTACCCTGTTTCTTTTAACTGCACACTAAAACCAACCTATTGCCTAGGAAGCCATTTTCTTTTCACAACACCAGCATTGCTATCCAAACTGACAGCATTTGATTATAACTTGCAGGCTCAATAATTCAACTGCATTTAAAGTATAATCAGCAATGGGACAGTATAACAGTATTTGGGGTTATATATATATATATATATATATATATATATATATATATATATATATATATATATATATGCTATTCAGCTGGGGTATATATGTATTCACACACATGGACTGTTGTGATAACAAAGTGTAATTCACTGTTTGCATCTAGCATCAAGTAACCCTTTGGCATACTCACCATGGATCATGGTCTGGCCACTTGACTGAGGTGGTTGTTCCTGGATTTACAGAATGTGTTCACTGGACACAGTACTGTCAGACTTTCTGGTATTGTTGCCATATGCATCTTTCTCTTCTAGAACACTGTGGACTTTCCAGTCTGTTAATTGCTTTACAAGATTTATCTGGTTGAGCATACCCAGACTGTTCCCTGGAATGATGCCTTATCTCTTCCTAAACCTACCTTGGTAGGTATCCTACAAGGATTTGTGCTCATTCTTCTTCTACCTCTCTTTTTGTAAACAGTCTACCCACTGACTTTCACCCAGGTCTAATAGTCCAATATGCTAATGACCCAGTATTGCTGTGCTGTCCCAGACTGGTCTTAGAAGTAACTGCTCAAGTACAAGCCATTTCTGTCTGATCCAAGAATGGTTTGAAGTAGCTGGCCTTAGTCTAAATTATTATAGAATCATTGTACACTATTTATAACCAGACTCATCATCTGGCATATCCTCTGTATTTCAAATTTTATCAAAGGCTAGATGTCCACTTGATGTAATCAGGACCATCAGCTTACTGTGTGTCTCATATCATCTACTAAGAGGTGATCTCTGCTTGACTTACAAAGCCACGTCTGACCCAGCTCTGTTAGAAATGCTACATCTAAAGAAATCCCAATCCCTCCGCACCACACGCTCCAGAGACCTCATCCTCATTACCACAATCAACAGAACATGCTGGAGGGACAGGTTCATAACCCAGAGACTACCCATGCTATGGAATAGACTTCCCATATATGTCAAGCAGAGCACCTCACTGCCTTCTTCAAGAGAAATCTTGATGAGTGGATGGGAAATAGAAAGTTCACCCCAGGGATCACTCCAGTGGCTCTACTTGATAGATGCACTCGGAACTAAAGACGGGTGGCACAATATCAGGGCACTTCTATGGGCTAGGCTTGTAAAGGCCCCTAGGCCATTAGCCTAGTACAAACCTATGAACCTATGAACAATGATTTTGAGCTAAAATTCAATCATCTTTTAAGAAAGGGATGATTCTTTGATCGAGTCAGAAACCAAGCCAGCCATATATAACCATGCTGTTCCTGTTCAAATAACAACAGCTCAGCTGCATTTACCACCTAGTTTGTTTTTGTAACTATCCCAGATGTCATCAGTCCACTATGATCTCAAACTTAGAACAAGCCTTTAAGCTTATTTCCCTCTGGATCTTGATGTATCTCAAAACAAGGCATTTCTCTGTGCACACTGATTTTCAACTGTCCAATTCTTAATCCAGTCACATTTCCTCTGTATCTCTCTCTCGTCCTCTCTCTCCTAGAATAGTCAAAATCACTGTATCTTCCTCGAAGTCCTTGCAGTAAGAGTCAATATGGTGATACAGTATTTCTACTGCGGTGTCAGAACCTGAAACTTTCAGGGAAATTCCATATGTACATTTTGATGGTGGCACCTAACCATTTATATTTCTTTCATCCCATTTAGGCTTCTCCTACTATGGAATTTTCTTTTGCTGGGGTACTGTATTATGCATTGCTCTCCTGAAGTGTTTGTTGTGCCATTCAGATCATCCTAGTCAACAAATTAAATAACTATGCTTCTTTATTAGTGGAAAAAGGGTTTCTGTTTATATATGAAATTTCATGCATTAAAAAACTAATTCTATTATTGTGTACTGTTTGGAAGAACTATGATATTCTGTACTGAAACACATTGCTAGTTAGGGAAGAAAGGTGGGAGGATGGCATAATGGTTACGGTGTTTACCTTACAGACACAAGGTGCAGGGTTTGATTCTTTCATGGGGTAATTGGCTAGGCTTAAAATGGCCCACAAGGGCATTTAGCCTAGTACTAACATATGAACCTATAAACACACAACAGTTCTTTCAGAATGGGATGGATGAGAGAGTAGGTGTCCAAAAACAACTAAAACGCATTAGGTGTTATCTGTGTTTAAGAACACTGTGGCAAATCATAGCATTTCTGATACCCATAGGTGGCAAATACACACTCTCCCTTTCTGTCTGAGTGAGACAAAAGATTATTTTTGATTTTGGAAATTTCACATCGTACTGAGAATCTTTAAAAGTATAAAACACAAGATTTATGATTTTTTTCAGTGTGGTGGTATCATACTACAGATATTTGTATGCTCCTGATATATATTGGTCTACCAGTATTCTCATTAATGGATCTGCTATCTCACAATTCTATCTCTAAGAAAGTTCTGGAAAAATAAACCATTAAACTTCATATTGTGATTTTCTAAGTGGGACTATACAGATTTATTTTTGTTAAGTAGGATGATAAAACTGAGCAATAGCCCATTTTCTACAGAGACCAAGTAAGAATTGTTCTGGAAAACAATTAATTTCAGAAAATACAATTACACTGTTATAACAGTGAAACATGCAGTTACATTACTGTAAGAATAAATTATATATTTACACACAAAGAGAAGGCAATAATGCTAAATTTACATCATTACACACACAGTGCATACGCATTTAAATATAGATATCGATATATATATTTAGATTTAGATTTAGATTTAGAAATATATATATATATATATATATATATATATATATATATATATATATAGATACATGTATATAAAATTTATTGGTCAACAACACAAATGAGCACCACACAAATGAGTCACAATAAATATGTTGCAACACAAGTGTGATAAACAATCAAATCGCAAAGCGTTGATGACTTTTCTTCATCTTCAAGTAAATCCTAGTTGCAAACTGAAGTCATCTTCTGAGTAGTGGTACTGTTAGGAAAGGGGATTTTAGTAATGTGGTGTTTAGGTAAGGGGCAGGCTTACGGCTAGGGCTAGCACACATGATTAATGTAGTCCAGGTAGGTGAAGCTTCTAGATCCAAACAAGTTGTTACCTCTCTATATTTTGCACTAATCAGTTCCATTATTGAATACAATGTCCTGCTTTGAGATGCATTTTACAAAACAAATCAAACAGCTGGTGAGACACCCAAAGGTTACTGACTAAAAAGTTCATGTGCCTAAAGGACGTGAGCTACTAAGAGAGTCTAAAGGCCTTTTTCCTGTATTCAGCATACTGTAGACTTCTTTGGGGGTGATCTGTGTCTTGCATTCTGGGTCATTATGAATCTGGTAGTCCATACCTTTTATTTCTCCACAAATCAGATAGTCCAGCAAACACATGAACCAAAGATCTGAACCCACTTCAACAAATAAACATAGCAGATGGAGAGACAGATGACACAACAACTATTCCTTTTCATGAACAAACATCCTCTCAGCATCAAGCAAGGTGACAAACTTTCTTGGATAAATACATCCCTGTTTTGTCTTGCTTATTGCCCCTTGAAAAAGGAGTTAAGGTCTAAGGGTGCATACTGGCAAGGTGTAATTGTCCACATGGCCCAGTTGCATTGGACGTTCTGTGATTCATTCTATGACTCTATGAAATTAACAGGGAACCTCTACAAGAATGTATTTATGGATGATGACAGAATTAGGATAAATGTGTCATAGATCAGATGAGGCTGAAAACGTGTAGATCATTACCAAATGTTGTGATTTCAGGTATTCTACAAATTTGGGTCGGCCTAGCACTTTCAGCCCTACTATAACACCATCAGCGACTTTTGCAGTACCAGTGAAAGTGGGGCATAAGTTGCCTCTGTTGTACCTTAGAGCCTTAAAGGTTACTTCCTTAATCTAGTCTATTTTATCTATACTCCATCATTTCTATCTCTTTCCACTAACTTCCTGACTAATCACTATTGATTCTATCTTGCTCCTGCTAGACTATTGTGTTATAGTACCCCTCAAGTTTGATATTCATTATGAAGCAACCCCAAACCCCCCATTACAGTTGTCACCACTCCCACCCCTTTCTTGTCAACCTTTAGTACGTTTTACTACCTCCCTTCTTGATACCGATTCACTAAATCTATGATCTCTACTTTGCAGAAGTTTGATGTCAGTTCCCTCTTCCTCCCAGCTAACATCACAACTAGTGACAAATGCCTGTCTCCTCCCACAAAACACAAATACATGCCTCTTGCACACAAGGACTGGCAAGACCAGGAACTGAGCTCTCCCAACTCCACTAGAACTCCAGTCAGGATCAGAGAGTAGCACCTACACCCAGTCAGGAGGCATCACACTCTACACACTTAGGACTACAGAATCACACTCACCCACACAACCACACACTATACAAGCAGACACCAAAACAACCATCAGAAGCTCATACATACACTGCAACACACAAGAACTACCACAACTCAGACTTGAACACAAAAACAGCAACAACCACCAAAACACGCAACAACAGTCCAACAGTCATTCATCACACAGTCAACGCACACACACAACACATGTGCGTCACAGTCCACAGCTCTGACAGACCAAACACTGAGTAAGGCACCAGGCCCTCAAAGGAGACACCCCCAGTCAGTCACACCACTCTGGTGCTCACCAGGTGCAGTGATAGCTTCACACACAGTAAGTGACCTGGTCATTGCCAACAGCTGACATACAGCACATAACCACTCAGGTCTCTGGTGAGGCCTGATATGACTTGCCTTGGAGTGTATGAAAAGAGCCTGAGTAGACGCCTCCTTGGTGTAGCTGAAAGTAGGGTGTGACTGAGAAGAACATCAGCATAGGCGAGTATGACCATGAAATTCAGCATAAGATGATCAGCTCCAACAATGGCTTACACACTGGCAATGCTGGAGGGCACATAATCTTGGACTACGCAAAGGCTACATATGGGGGGATCGGGATCCTGTGGCACAAGAGGTGTGACCTGGAACCTTAGGGCTGCTTCCGCGCCATGCTTTTTTTAGAGCAAGCGCCTTAGAACTAAGGACCACCCTAGAACACAAAGGTAAAAAAACTACTGGAAAAATTAAAAAGTCCACCCTAGAACACAAGGAAATGGCCCAAGTCTAAATCTCAAATGCTTATGAGGGAGGCCTTCTCCCTGGGATTCTTTTCGAGGGCAAAATCAGGTTCAAAAGAACATACAAGGCCCTCCGAGTTCTCAAAAGCACCAGGTATCTAAAGAGAAAGGAAAAATATCAGGTTTACCTCAAGAAAGGAGGTTCCAAGAGTCAAGGGGGGTATCCATATTCATCAAGGACACCACATTCATCCATGGCACCACACGCCAGACTGTGCCGTATACAATGCGCAACAAGGCCAGCTGCAATTAAGCATAAATCAGACCACTCCCCTCCTCACTGAAACAAACTTACAGGGCCCCCTCACAAACAGAAAGGACCTCACAATATTTCATCACACACCAAACAGACTGGTGACAAACTTTACACTAATCACCATCATACTAACTGACTTCAAAGCCACCTAACCCCTCTGCAGGAACCTTACTCCAATCTCAAACCATCCCAAAAAGTAACTCCGATTCCCACAAGAGGGAGGGATATAACAGATCACTCATCTCATACACAAGAGGAGATAACATGGTGACATCAAGTATAACCGTGACTGGGAGCACAATCTAATCAGATCTAATCTCTATCTGGCACTGGTGAGATCCCACCCCCCACATAAAAAAAACCACACCACAAACAACTTCTCCAAGCTTCACACAGGTAAAGTAAGACTAGTGCAGAACTTCCTCTGGCCGGAGAGATGTGGAAAACCCTTACATAGCCCCAGAAACACTTGCCTTCTACCAGCACCTGCAGGACTGCATGGATAAGGCAATCCACGCAAAAAAGCAAAACAAAGACTCAAAGGCAAAAGCCAGTCTGGAACGGACCCCACCGAACCCAGCGTCAAACAACAAAAGGGAGGAAGCAAATACAAGAGTACAAACAAAATCCTTAAAAAGATAGCCTACTTGATCACTAGTAGTAAACTAATATCACCTCAAGTAAAAATCAAAAGCAAAGCAGCTTTCAGAGGAAAAAAAAAAAAAAACTCAAATATAAAAAGACTCAAGGCCTTCTTTGAAAATGTTTGGAAAGCTCTGAACTTGGAAACAATGGAGGATCAAGAAAGAAATGATCAGAAATGATAGACAAATTACAGACATTGCCAACATACTGGCTGCAGAACAGATACACAAAGAACTCCCCCAAAAGGAGAGAAACTTCTCCCAAAAGGTGCCATCTGCACCAATTGCAGCCCCCAATGCCAAAAAAAACGTGAGAGCAAAGCAAATCATGCAAGTGAGCTTGGCCATCCATGGTGATGTGCTCCATGAGAATTGAACCATGAACAAGGAACCAAAAACACACAGCTGTTCGTGCTGTAATTGGTGCCCGGCTCCTGTGGATACACTTGCACTGGGGAGTTACTCCCAACTCTGGCACCGACCCACAAATTTAAACCCAATCTCTTGACCCTGCAGGAGCCGGAAGGCATTAGCTGGAAAGACATGGATGGCCCTGGAGAGGAAATCATAAAATGGAACATAATCAATTTTTGGACTTTTTGCAGACTTTGGATCCAGCCAGTTTAATCTTGGTTGACTTGGATGGAAACAGTCACCAAGGCCATTGATTTTTTTTGGTAGTCCATACAGCCCACCTCGATCTGGCGAAGGCCTTCGATACAATACTGGCTCGGTATCATTGAAAATACATCAGAGAAAAACTCATTAATCATTGAAAACACAATCATCACCACTTTATCACAAGAACTGGCTGAAAGGTGGAGTTGCACAGGACCCACAGGGTCAGAGGCACAGAAGCGCAAAGCTGTCCCAGAAGCCTGTCACCTCAGCCTGCTCACAGGGGCCTCCTCTTGTTCCTGGGCCTACTTTGGCATCTACTTTTCTGAAGCACAAGCAAACACAGGAGGGTTATAGCTGACAAAGTTTGCATGACTTGCAAACACACATGGCACATAAAGACATCTGACACAGATATCCTTCAGAAGGGTCTCACAGAAGCGGATAGCGGCCCTGAAGTTAAATTGCAAAAAGTTAAATGCCAAAAAATGCATAGTCATACCTCACCCAAAAAGCACAAAGGTCTAGCCTAGCGCTAGGTGGCAGAATCCACTGAGCACAGAAGAGTAGTAGGGGACCTGGTCTGGAGGTTGATAGTAGTCTGTCATTTGACACCCCCATAAAAGAAGTAGTTAGGAGAAGACCATCTACACATTGCCTCATCTCAGGGAGAAGGGATTCTATCTAGGATCAAGGGGATCTCCCTTTACTCTCATCACTCATCCTCATGGACCAATGAATGACAAATGCCCCATTCGGAATGTATCTGACTTGCAGCAGCAGCAGCTGGATAAAATAAAGTTCCTCACCAAAAAAGAAAAAAGGAAAGGAAAATATGCTGCCTATGCTGCCCGACTTTAGAAATTCAGCTAAATTTCAGTAAACCCACGCCCCTTGCTCAGAGGTGGGCCATGTCAAACCCAGATTTGATGAATATGCTTCACCTCAAAAATCTAGATCCAAGAATCTAGAAGGGGGGGAGGGAGAAACGGCCCATTAGCTATATAGCTATTATTAATGGGTTGGAGAGATAAATTCATCACTCCTAGCTATGCTGTGGAACAAAATCCCGGTATATGTGAGGGGCAGGCCCTTGTTCAAGTGTTCAAAAGAAATCTTGACCAATGGATGGATGATCGAGCAGATATACCCTTTTACCTCAAGCGTCACACTGCGACGACAGAGGCACAAATAAATAATGGGTATCCCCCATATACTAAGGGGGTGCGTAAGCCACAAAACGATGGGCTAGGCTTGTAAATGCCCTCGGGCAGATAGCCTAGTATGAACCTATGAACCTATGAACCTATGAACTGTGAGTTTACTTTTGACCATCTTATGGACAATATTTTTAAAAATGTTACAAAGAAAATGGTAGAAATATTAAAATTTCCTACCTTCCCTGTATATTATGACACCTCTGTATTTAAATGTTGCTCAGCTAATATTTGAATATGATAGCACTAGCAGGGATAGATGTACAAAATCAAGGATAATTGGTAGTTAGAGAGAAAGAAACCAGTAACAAGTTATTAAACTGATGGGCATGCAAGGGCTGACAAGATAGAATTTTAAAGTTATGAATTTTTTTCAATGTAGTGTAAAAACATGAATAGAAAGTTATTATCATTTTATAAGGTATAACTGCATGAGTATCTGTTATATAGTACTGGACTGTGGCCAGATGAAAACTCATTAAATTTAAAAAGAATAAAATGCTTTATTAAAAGTGGAAATATGCATCAGAGGGAAAAAAACTTGGTATAGCAAAAGAACAGTTGAGTGTGTGGGACTGACTTCCTTATTGTATTAAATAGGTCTCTAGTATAACTGAACTTGAGACCTTTGCATAGACTCATGGGTAATAGGAAGCATAACTGAGGATGTACAGTATGAGGTTTAAGTAATAAATCTTGATCACATGTTATATTATATAACCTATAATAAGAGACTGAGTGCAATGGCTGTCTTCTCCAAAGAAGACGGTATCACTTCACTCCACTTAACTGCACCATAGCAGATGCATTCCTGATCCTGCATTATTGGGATACCACTGTTCCTGTGTCAGAAGATCAGCCTCAGATAATATCATTCGTGCACACTGCTTTATTTAAC
The DNA here is from genome assembly GCF_019279795.1 of Protopterus annectens. Lineage (NCBI taxonomy): Eukaryota > Metazoa > Chordata > Ceratodontiformes > Protopteridae > Protopterus > Protopterus annectens. The sequence goes on from NC_056733.1 coordinate 1,970,313,053, forward strand.
CAAATGTTTTACATAGCAATAGTAGTGTTCTTTAATCATGTTTTTATACTGTTCATGTCTTGACACACTGTTTAGCAGCTGTGTAGTATATTGTGTTTGCACTTTTATTAACCTTAAGCCTACAGCAAGATGGTTATTCTCGCTATGTTTACACCATTCACGTCTATGTCATCTAGGTGTAAACATCCTGAGGTAATGTCAGATTATATTTCTTATGACAACCAGCTATACCCACTGAACATGAATGATGCTGTTAGAGTGTTCTGCTTTACAAATGTTCGTTTAAACAGAGTAAGTGCTTTGAAAGTTAAATAATACATTTTGTGGACTCTCTTAGATTCTGTGCAAGACTGTCCTCGAAACTGTCATGGCAATGGAGAGTGTGTATCAGGAGTGTGTCACTGCTTCCCAGGATTCCATGGCTCAGACTGCGCAAAAGGTATCACAGATCCAGAACAGCAAATTCAGTCTTGTTAAGTAATACCTGTGTGATTAATTTTATTTTAGAACAGCTTATGTAGGTTTAAGAACACTTGGACTTTTTTCAAATCATTTTCCAGAAAATCTTCTGTGGTGAATAATTTGTGCTGAGATCATATCCTAAACAAGAGGTTAAATGAAAATAGCCCACACATATTACTTTTTAAATTAGTTTAGACACAGTACTTGCACACATTTACAATTATGCTGTATTCCAAAAAAGTGTTTCACCAGTCCATTTTATATCCTAAGTAATAAGATCAGTTGGTGGTGTTTTATCATCATGTTTCTGCCAAAACAGCAAATTTTGTCCAGTCTGCCATAGTTTCATGCACTGAAGTACATCACAAGGCCCAAACCAGCTCCAGCAGCAGCTTCATTCTTTCATTCTGATATGCATATCTTACTTACAGGCTGGTTATAACATGCTTTTCTTACAGAAAAAAAATATTTTACATTTTAGAAGAAGAAAAGACGCGATAGTTTTCTTCCTACCACCTTGATGTGAAAAAGGTGACTTTCATTCGTTTAGGATAGCCTGTCAGTAAGTAGTCTAGCTTTGCCACTAGTTTCACATATCTACCTTCATAGTGCACTGCATTGGTGCAAATGCCACATTTCTGTTTCCTAGGCATGCATACCCAACATGTAATCAGCTCACAAAAGCACTGACTTTCCCATTTTTGTTGAAGATGGTCACACTCGTCTGTTCTCATTACAGTTCCAAGAGTGCCTTAAGTGCCGGTCACTGAATCAGCCTGCTGAACATTTACCATTGTTGTATGTGTACATGAATATGTTTGTGAGTTATACCGTACACACTCAATGTGTGAATGTTTGGGGGGGGGGGTGTGGCTGTAAATGATTTTAAACTGTTCTGAAAATATCATTAACCAGGCTATATAAAACCACAGCAGGAACACTGTGCATCTTCACCACCCTACACACACACACACACACACACACACACACACACACACACACACACACACACACACACATTCACTTATTTCAATACTGTATTTTTGAGATGTTGTAAAGAAACTCCTCTGTTACCATCCTAGATCCTCTCTAGTATTTCACTTTATATTTAACCTTCCTGTACTGTGAATGTCTCTTGTTGAATCAACAATGTCAATCTATACCTTGGAAATAAACATTTAGCATAGCATTTTGCCACTATTAATAGTAAAGCACCCATTGTTAAACTGCCTAATGTTCATGATTCATTAAAACTGCACTCATTCTAGGGAACCGTTGCCTTAAAAATCTCATAACATGTTTAGATTTGGAGAACAAGTTGTATTTGTAAAACAAATATTGAAATGTTTTGCTGTAGCTGCTTATGTAGGCAGTGGTCTGTTAAATATAGGTAGAACATAAAATGTCTTATAGTACCTGTTCCTATCATTTACTATACTACCAAAACTAGTCTAAATTTAAAACTTCAATTATTTTGCATTTGGTATATAATGTATTATTTTATTGGTTTTATTTTATTTAGCTGTTCCCTTGCTTAAGCAATAATGCTTTCATTTTTTTCAAATCTCTGCTTATCTTGATTTCCCCTTTATTCTTCATTTGCCACTATTTTCATTGCTTTATTTTCATTCTGTTTGTTTTTGGCTTACTGAAAAAGGATGGCGCCATTTTCATAAATATAAACACAAGGGTAGGTTCCCATTTTTCTTTGTTTTCACTGACTCCTTTTAATAGTTTGTTTGCATTGGTTTCTCATGAGTTTGTTCTTTTCATTAAGTAACGTAGTATTTGACAGCAGGCTAATTGTCAATGTGCAATGGTACAGTGGAACTAGCATTTCAACTTATTGGAGGTACTAAGACAGCAGATTATTACAAATGCTATGGCTTATTTACTCCAAATGTACTCATGTATATGGACAGACACATTCTCTGTACACTTAGCAAAGCACAGCTGTAATTTTCATAAATCCAGACCAAGGCTGTACTGGTTTGTTGTTCTTGGAAATATACCATCTTCAACATATACAGGCAGTTGTTTGCTTCAGAATATCTGTGAAGTCTTATATTCCCATTGTGCAACCTTTTAGATTTATAGTAAGCATAATTCTTTATCCATTTAGATGTACAATTTAATACCTTGTATTTTATTTCATATAACTGGAACAGATCAAGTTATCTGGTTATACTGACAAACTCCTCAGCAGGCCACGTATATATATGTGTAGGTGTTAATTATCTGTTTACAGAAAATGTTTACCAAACAGACTGCATAACCTGTTGATATATATATATATATATATATATATATATATATATATATATATATATATACACACACACACACACACACAGTTATGTTACTGTTTAATAATGAGAGGTTATCACTAACATATTGTATTCATTTTCATTTTTACCCTGCAGTTAACCAATTTATGTCTGTCTATTATGTGCTTTAGCATTGGTCAGTGAGCATCCATGTGTCTGTTTAGAGTAGCTCATTAGCTAACAGAGAAGGTGAAGCATTAGACTTTTCTGCACCACTGAAAGTGCTCTGGTATACAAAAGTAATAGAAACCCTAGGTATCTTGGGGGGGGGGATTCTCTTTCTCTCTATATTTTCACTCTCTCTCTCTTTGCTCTCCTTCTCTGTTACTCTCTATCAATCTCTCTGTCTGGCCTTCTAGAAAATCTTCTGACAAAGAACAATATAGAGAAAGATGGCATGAAGTTTCTGTGTTCACATTCACTCATCGTTTCTACACAAAGGTAGGAGTTGGTGGGCATCGTGTCAACCTAATCAACGCAGGTGTCTTAGGATTCTCCTAGTTTTACTTACAAAGAGCATGGAGCTGATATGTTGAATTCATATAGAACACACCGGAACCAGGTGTCTAACAAATTATTTTGTTTTCTATGATGGGGCACTAAGTTTAGAAGCTGCGGTTCTGCCTGTCATTGCAAAACATGTTCCCTAAACCTATATAAGCCAGATTCCGTTAATGTTTTTGTACTGGTCTAGGTCTGAATTACAGTTTCTGACAGGACTTTAAGAAATTCCAATATATTTTTTATGAATAGAACTTGTTTAATGTACTTTTTTGGTACTTCTTTAATTTGTTTTGTAGTATTATAATTGTTATGTATTTTAGTAGTACTGTGTCAGTTTTATAAAGATTTATATGTTTTAGTTATATTTTAGTTAGTTTAATGTTAGTTTAGATAGAATTTTGTCTCTTGACTGGTAAAGTTGGTTTTGATTGGCTTGCTGAGATCAATGCATTATTTTTTTTAAGTTGTTTAATTTCATTTAACAAACATTTTCATGAGTACAGGTTACTTTAGGTGAGCAGTATTATTTGGTGTGGCACTGTATGGACATGTATATTGTATATGTGGTAACCATTTGAAATGTTGAGATCTGCTAGAGCAAGTCCCAAAACACAGAGACTAAATGGCCAAAAAACAGACTTACATATATTAAGTTTGAGATGGCTGTTTCCCAGAATGTTCCCTTTTATCCTGGCTATGGCAATGTCAGAGTTATTATATATAAGCTTGTGGGGGCGTTTTACCCACTTGAGGGAGTGCAGGGGGTTTTGCACCCCTGTGAAAAAAGAAGTTTAAAGGAGAAGAGCAATGATCAAGGTTTTTTGTGTGTGTCAGCAGTGAGTCTGTGCATGTATATTTGTGAGTGTGTGTGTGTGTGTGTGTGTGTGTGTGTGTGTGTGTGTGTGTGTGTGTGTGTGTGTGTGCGTGTGTGTGCGTGTGTGTGTGTGTGTGTGTGTGTGTGTGTGTGTGTGTGTGTGTGTGTGTGCGTGTGTGTGTGTGTGTGTGTGTGTGTGTGTGTGTGTGTGTGTGTGTGTGTGTGTGTGTGTGTGTGTGTGTGTGTGTGTGTGTGTGTGTGTGTGTGTGTGTGTGTGTGTGTGTGTGTGTGTGTGTGTGTGTGTGTATTGCAACATGTGAAGTTAACCTGTTTTTTTTTTTTTTTTTACATTGAAGTGAATAGGAGATGTGGTCCGTCTTTTTTATTTTTTACATATTCCACTTTTTTTCATTTAAACTAAGTATAGTGTTAGGTTTGGGTTTGGTTTGCTGTGGTGTTTGGGGGATGTATCTGCAGTGGGCATGCTTCTATTTTGCTTATTAAGCACAAGAATTTAAGTTTTTAATGAGCAGAATAAACTTTATGGGTTTATGTTTTATTTTTTTATAGAACTGGTGATGGGCTGTATATGTAGATAAATGTTTGATGACATGACAAAATGTAAATAAACTGCAGCAGATACATGTTTTATTGCACTTTTCATTTGAAGTCTACCATTACGATTAATACATTTTCTTTCAGTTGCTGGTTGAATAGCTATACAATTAACCCCGTACTGTTAGCATACACAGCCTCATACAGCTGTGCAGCAAGATAAATTAAGTCTTAATGCTCAAAAGCATCGCCAGGTTTTATTGTTTTTCAACCTGTTTTAAATGATTTTCTTTTTCTCTTCCTCTCCTAACCATTCAAAACTTCACCCTATTTTTCTTAGTAAAGCTACTAAGAATAGAGCTAAAGCTCTTACATCTGTACTTATCACTTAGCACTGGTATTCTCCCTCCAGCTTTAAAACATTCTGTCATTATCTCCCTTCCCAAAGTACCTTCCACCAAAACCCATAATGACTGGGGGTCTACCTCCATTTTTTATTCTTTGGCTAAAAGTTCTGAAAAGCTTCTTTACAAACAACTATTCAAGCTCATACATAGCTATTGTCTATTATCAGACAAACAGCATGGATTCAGAAATGTTTTCAGCACCATGACCATCCTAATCTCTGCTACTAACTCAACCCACTGTAACATTAATGAGGGATTCATTACTGCTGGTATTTTTTTAGCTTTGACTACCACATTCAAAACAGTTGGCCACAACCTTCTGCTCTTCAAGTTTGCTAAACTTAATTTGGCCAAAATACTATTAAATGGTTCCAAAGTTATCTGGAGAATAGAATGCATAAAGTGCATTTTAATATCCATTTATCCACAATTGGCACACTTAACGTGGGGGTCTCTCAAGGTGCAGTCATAGACCCCCTCCCCTTCTTATTATTCATCAATGATCTTCCTGATGACCTCCCTTTCTTAAACATTATTCTTTATGCTGATAACCTTCTTATACTTCAGGCTAATAAGTGTCCCACAACCTACCTTGCTCTAGAGGTCTGGTTATCATACAAACATATAGCAAGTATTTCTATGGGTAACCTACAGTATGTGTTGAATTACAGTAAATAGACAGATTGCACCTGAATGAACTTCAGCCTTTCTGTCATTGTTCCCTCATTATTTTTCCTATTGTTTTCAGAGGAAGGTGAGATCATTGCTTGTGCTGTACACATCTTTTATCTTTACCAGTTACTTTTGTTTCCCCCATGTTTCTGCAAAAGAGAAGTTAATATATATAATTAAGGGTGTGTGTAGAGGGAGACACTCCCACATGAAAGGTTGCAGATTCCTTAAAAACATTGCTTTTCTATTGTGTGGTTGCATTCAGAAAATTGTTTAATCAGTTAACTGGGATGAACTTCTTAGTTTGTTGGAATGTTAGGGTTCAAAAGGTCATAAGGGATCTGCTTCTCTCCAGAATCACACACAGCTGGACACCTAGAACTTTTATTTCAGATGTTGAAGTCACCACTATCAGCTTAATCTTTATTGGGATAAGAGCAAAATGCTGACAGTAAATGGCAGTTATAGCCATCTGTATGCCTTGCCTGCACAACTAAGATTACAGCCTAGTAGAATCTACTGTGTGCAACATCTTTCAAGTGAGACTGAGTCACCACATCCCTTTTGTCAGACATTAGTAGTCAGATCTAAAAAGATACAAAACCACAGAAGAGAAGCAAAAAAACTGCAGACAAGATCCCAGTTTATTCTTCAACTTTAGCGCCTCGACTTAAACAGTCTTCAAGAAGTATACACAAAAGTACTGAAGCATTCCCTTTAAATACCCACTAGAATCAATTAATAAAGCAATTAAAAAAACAATTAAATGGACAAATCATTAAATCAAATAGTTCCAGTTAATGTCACAATTAAGACTATGTGGAACCAAGGTATTATATTTCTTCTTCTTCTTCTTTCGGCTTTTTCCGGTTAGGGGTCGGATCACAGAATAAATAATGATTCTTTAAATAACAATTTATCTTTTAACATTTCATCATCTCCTAACTTTACAAATATTTTTTCTAAAACAGTAGCCTGTAATAATGTACAGTCACTATTGTGACATTCTTTGAAATGGACAGCAATGGAACTTTCTATTTTACATTTTTTAATATCTGTTTTTCCTGCATTTCTGTGTACTTTTTAACTTAAAAAACAAAACCCCCCCCCAAAAAAGTCCTTGTTTTCCCGCTTTTCACGACTAGTTTAGACCAGTATACAGGCTTTGCTGTATTCTGGACTGTGGTGTAGTTCCTGTGTTGTCCATTGCCTTACTTGGATAGAAGGAAGTTTCTTTGCTCACCAGTGGGAGTGGGGAGCCTTGAGCAGCCTATCTGTCCATGAAGGAGAGACCTCAGCACAAGAGCTTGTAGTAATTGGTCGTTTTGGACCATTTCCAGCTCTTTTGAAGTTCCCTGTTTAAAATCCGCCCCTGAGCGTTTTTTTCTGGCTATACTACTCAGAAACAGCTCCTCATGGTCCTGCAGAGTGGTGCTAGCAGCAGAAAACTGAGAAAAGCGACTACTTTCCTGATCTAAGTATTTTTTTGCTGTTTTTACCTGAGAGACCTTCCTTTTCTTACTTTGAACAAGTTTATACTGCTTTATTACCTGTTTTTTGCATTGTACATTATCTGCACTTAAAGTTACATTTGGTCGAAAGTTTGTTGTTAAATTTAACTGTTGAGGCTACCCACTAAAGTGAGCTAGCATGTGTAAGTGATTTATTACTGTTTTTCCTGCATTTCTGTGTACTTTTTAACTTAAAAAACAAAAAAAAAAAATCCTTGTTTTCCTGCCTTTCTCGACTAGTTTAGACCAGTATACAGGCTTTGCTGTATTCTGGACTGTGGTGTAGTTCCTGAGTTGTCCATTGCCTTACTTGGATAGAAGGAAGTTTCTTTGCTCACCAGTGGGAGTGAGGAGCCTTGAACAGCCTATCTGTCCCTGAAGGAGTGACCTCAGCACAAGAGCTTGTAGTAATTGGTCGTTTTGGACCATTTCCAGCTCTTTTGAAGTTCCCTGTTTAAAATCCACCCCTGAACGTTTTTTTTTTCTGGCTATACTACTCAGAAACAGCTCCTCATGGTCCTGCAGAGTGGTGCTAGCAGCAGAGAACTGAGAAAAGCGACTACTTTCCTGATCTAAGTATTTTTTTGCTGTTTTTACCTGAGAGACCTTCCTTTTCTTACTTTGAACAAGTTTATACTGCTTTATTACCTGTTTTTTGCATTCTACATTATCTGCACTTAAAGTTACATTTGGTCGAAAGTTTGTTGTTAAATTTAACTGTTGAGGCTACCCACTAAAGTGAGCTAGCATGTGTAAGTGATTTATTACTGTTTTTCCTGCATTTCTGTGTACTTTTTAACTTAAAACACAAAAAAATCCTTGTTTTCCTGCCTTTCTTGACTAGTTTAGACCAGTATACAGGCTTTGCTGTATTCTGGACTGTGGTGTAGTTCCTGTGTTGTCCATTGCCTTACTTGGATAGAAGGAAGTTTCTTTGCTCACCAGTGGGAGTGGGGAGCCTTGAGCAGCCTATCTGTCCCTGAAGGAATGACCTCAGCACAAGAGCTTGTAGTAATTGGTCGTTTCGGACCATTTCCAGCTCTTTTGAAGTTACCTGTTTAAAATCCGCATTTGCGTGGCTTTGCGCGATTGTGCGCATAGTGCAGCGCCGGTTAAACAGGCTTAAACTATTCCTGGCTCCGCCAAGTCTGCACTTCAATTTTTCCCTTAAGAAAGCTCTACTTTCAACAAAATCAGTCTATTCGCTTTATCATAAGCCTAGCACTTGCTCCTAAAACCTTTCTTTTAAGTGAAGCACCCTTAAACTAACGTAAGCACTACATCCACCTACAACCCATGCTAATACCCACTTCCCTTCAAAGTACTCTCTCTGACCCAGTTACAAATCACCCCCTTATACTATTCTGGCATGTCGAGTGGTATATTACTGATGTCCTCTCCAGTTCAGCTGGTTAATCTGGGAATCCTGAGACAATGTTACAATTGTCTCATGTACACAGACAACCCTCTCCTCCTCCCAACAAACACAAACACATGTGAGAGATGCAACTATATAGCCAAACTGGAGGCTGAACTCTCTCAACACAGGACTAGCAAGACCAGACAGGAGGAGAAGGTAACCACACACACAACAAACCCAGTCTCACATAAACCAACCACAACTGCAAACCAAACACATAGTAACACAAAGACATACTCAGAGGCTCTAATAAAAAACTTACCGAAACAACAGAGGCTCCCAAAGCAGACATCCAAGAAAACACCACCTCATAACTGCACAAGCAACACATAGTACACAAAGTCAGTGTGCCAAACAATCACAGCCCTTAAGGCGAAACACCATGCCTGATACGCTAGTATTAGGTGACTCTATAGTCAGACACACTGACGTCCCGCTTACCAGGCTGAACAAAGAGAGGGTAACGGTGAGCTGCCTGTTGGGAGCTAGGATCCGCCACATAACACAAGCACTCAGGTCACTCCAAAGCAAGTAAAAATATGACTCCGTCATTGCCCATGCCGGCGTGAATGACCTGAGACGTACCTCCTTGGACTACATAAAAAGAGACATAGAGGAGCTCTCTGATTATGTAGCCCAGGCCAGTATGACCCTGACCCTGAGCAGCATCTTGCCCTCACCAAGAATGATGCCACAATACAAAGACAAGATGATCAGCTTTAATAATTGGCTCAATTACTGGTGTCATTCTAGGGGGATCCAATGTCTGTCTGCTTGGGATGACATGCTGGACAAGCCATGCTGCTTCGCAAGGGACAGCTTGCACCTGTCACCACTGGGCTTCCGGATATTGGCTAAGGCTCTTGCCACCCCCATAGTGCCTTTTTTAGGCAAGGCTCAAAAGACAAACCCACCACCTTAGAAAACAATAAAGGAAAAAAACTAAGGGTAATGCTGCTCAACGCCAGAAGTCTAAATCTCAAGATGCAGGCTCTCAAAGCACTCCTCAGTATGTTGAGCATCAATGTCTGTGCAGTAACTGAAACCTGGTTCAAGGCTCCTGAGAGCACCCCAGCCCTACCAGGTTATACTTCGTATCATGCATTTCGGCCCCAAAACCTGGGCCAAACCACAAAAGGAGGGGGAGTGTCCATATTCATTAAAGACACCCACACCTCCAGGTTAGTGGCAACGCACGAAGCATCGGAGACCATCCATATGCAACTAACCGTAGGCAAAACTGCTATACAACTTGTAGCATGCTACAGACCACCCTCGCAATCTCAGGAACTCCATTCAGCCTTCCTGAAGACACTTGAGGATATGAATGTCTCACCAAATACAATCATATTGGGAGACTTCAACTACCCAAACATAGACTGGGTGCATTACTCAAGCCCCAGCACCCTAGCCCAAAGGTTCCTGGAATTCATCAACTCAAATGCGATGGAACAACTAGTCACCTCCCCCACAAGGGGAAATAATATACTTCACCTGATCATCACAAACATGGGGACAAAATGCTCAACACCGGAAGTATACCCCTCACTAGTGAGATCAGACCATAAACTAATAACCCTAGATATTCATATCCCACCTCCACCCCCAGCACAAAAGACCACAGGGAGAAACTTCTCAAAAGCCGACCTTACACTCTTTAGGACTGAAATGGTATCCTTCAAGCCCCCTGGGCCAGTGGAAACCACATCCCACACTGCTGAATCCTTCACAAATGCTTTCTACGGGCATCTCCAAGAATGCATGGATCATGCAATCCCAAATAAAACCAAGACCCTTTCCACCAAAGGCAGGCATCCTATCTGGTGGACCCCAGCCATAAACAAACTTTATAACAAGAGAAGGAAGCTACTGCAAGACAGAGCAAAATCCCATAAAGGGAAGGCATCCCTGATCAGCGCTAGCAAAAAACTACGTTCGCTAATAAAATCATCAAAGGCCAACTTTGAGAGAAAAATCACTAAGGACACTAAAGATAATCACAAGGCCTTCTTCAGTTATGTTAGAAACCTGGGCGGAAACCCTCAGATATGCGCAGAGTTAGTTATACACTGAACCCACAGATATTGCCAACATACTGGCAGACAGGTTCAGTGCAAATTTCTCTATTCCCTCTCCCCCAAAAGACGAAATAAATATCTCAGCTGAATGCAACCTCCCTGAAATCTCAGATGTCCAGGTGAGAGCTGCCCTCAGCAAAGCTAAAAATACAGCATCCATGGGACCTGACGGTGTCCCGGGTTGCGTGCTACGTGAACTCCTAGAGGAGCTAAACCCGCACATAAGAACGCTGTTTAATCTTAGCCTTGCTACAGGATACATCCCTGAACACTGGCGTACAGCTACAGTGGTCCCACTCCACAAAGGTGGCACCTCTACAGACCCTGGAAACTACCGCCCCATAAGTTTGACCAGCCTGGTCTGCAAAGCTATGGAAAGGATCATTATGGAACTCATAAACAAAGACATCGGGGACCTACAGACAATTGACCCTACCCAGTTCGGCTTTGTAAAAGGCAGATCCTGTCTTTTAAACCTGGTGGACTTATTTGAAACAGTCACTAGAGCCATCGATGAAGGCAAAGCAGTTCATACAGCCTACCTGGATCTGGCAAAAGCCTTCGACACAATACCCCACTCAGGCATCATCGACAAGCTCAACAGCTTAAATTTAAACCCGTTTGTCACAAGATGGGTTGCAAACTGGCTAAAGGACAGAACCCACAAAGTCAGAATAGCTGGAGCTATGTCAGACTCTAAGCCAGTCACAAGTGGAGTCCCACAGGTCTCTGTCTTGGGACCCCTCTTGTTCGGCATTTATTTCTCAGATGTGCAGGCAAACATAGGGGGGTTGTGGCTGACAAAGTTCGCAGACGACTGCAAACTAGGCACCATAGTCGACACACCAGCTGACACATGCATCCTCCAGAAGGGCCTCACAGAAACAGACGACTGGTGCCAGAGTCATGGCCTTAAACTAAATGCCAAAAAATGTATAGTCATCCCCTTTGGAAAAAACAAAGTACCCACAAATTACCACATAGGTGGTAATCTATTAAGTATGGAAAAAGTAATCAGAGACCTGTGGACCCAAGTTGACAGTGACCTCTCATTTCACACCCACATCACCAAAGTGGTTAGAAAGACCTTCTACCTTGCCCACCTTATCATGAAGGGATTCACATCCAGATCAAAGGATGTCATTGTACCCTTATATTCCTCCCTTATCAGGCCTATGATTGAGTACAATGCCCCATTTGGTATGTACCTCACCCGGCACCTGCAGCAGCTGGAGAGACCCCAAAAGTACCTTACCAAGAGGATCAAGGGTCTCCAGCATATGTCATATGCTGCCAGACTGAAAAAGCTCCAGCTATATTCATTAGCATACCGCCTGCTCAGAGGTGATCTGTGCCTTACGTACAAGGCCATGTCCAATTCAGAATTAATGGACATGCTCCACCTCAAAAAATCCAAATCCATCAGAGCCACGAGAGCTAAAGATCTAAACATCAGCACAAATATGAATAGGACATGCTGGAGGGACAGATTCATAACCCAGAGGCTTCCCGCACTCTGGAACAGGATACCTGTCCATGTTAGGCAGAGCCCCTCACTGACTCTCTTCAAGAGAAATCTGGACGAATGGATGGGTGATCGTAGGTTTACCCTGGGGGTCATCTCTGTGTCATTGCTAGATAGAGGCACAGTAAACTAAATTTAATTTAAATTGTCCACTTTTGTATCATTACATGGGGTGGCGAAAGCCACATACACTTTGGCTAGGCTTATAAATGCCCTAGGGCAGATAGCCTAGTACTATACTATGAAACTATACTATAACATGTTCCTGTACTCAACATTTAAACATTTTCTTACTTTCACCTATATATACTAAATTACAAGGACAACGTAACAACGTAAGGCATATACAATTCCTTCAGTAATACATGACTTCTAATAAAAAAGGAACTAGTTTAGCGAATAAATTGATAAAATCTTATTTTATTGCTCCTGAAGAAAGTTTAATAACAAATCCGCAATTTATGGGAACTTTTCCTTGTGGCAAATGAAATGTTTGTGAGTTGGTTGTTCAAACTTTTGATAAAATTTAATGTAAGAACTTTAATGCTCTAGGGAATTTTTCATGTATCACTGAAGGAATTTATATGCCTTACGTTGTCCTTGTACTTTAGTATATATAGGTGAAAGTAAGAGAATGTTTAAATGTCGAGTACAGAGACATGTTAAAGATATTAAAAATGTAAAATAGAACGTTTAGTTGCTCAACCAAGGTATTCTGTTTCCTTTCAAACCAGATTCCTTTCCTCAAGGAGAAAATCTGTCCTTCACCCAAAAAACAACATAGCTAAAGTTTGTCCTGTTATATAATTCTTGTTTAGATGAATACAAAGGCTGTTCAGGCTACTTTAGGCCTCCTTCATTAAAAGTTTTCTTTTCTGTTTTATATAAGCACTTTGGCAGCATCTTGACATTGTAGAATCTGTCACACCAGCAACTGTAGGAACACTAGCATGATGTCATAACACATCAGGAAGGCTTATTTTTATGTCCATCCTTCACTCAGATAAGTTCAGGAGTTCTAGTTCTTAGGGAAGTACAAAGAGTTCAGAGTTTTGTACCTCAGTGTCTCTTATTCTGGGGCTGTTTATTGGATGACATTGTTGACAGCAGCTGTCAATGGTCATATAGCGGAGACTACTTTTTCTGCTTAGATGAATAATGTTTCAACAGTTTATCTCACAAATATCTGGGAGAGACCATGTACTTGGTCTTTGCCTTTGCCAGTTTTGTATTCAGATGTCAACAAAAATGCCAGCACTCCTGTTTCCAACAAGCCACTCCCATTATAACATTGTATGGTAAAGGCAAAACTAATGTACACACAAGGTTCTGCTAGTAAAATGAATGTGTAAGCAGCATGTGTTTCAAAATGTGCCTTACTAACTACTGTCATATGCTGTGAAATGTGACTATGCAGGAAGGCGTTGTTATGTGTGCATTTTAATAATCAAAGCCCTGCAGAAGTTAGTGATTATTACTCATCAGACAGTGTTGTCATCATGCAGAATTGACGTGTGACAGAATGCTGTACTTTATGAAGCACTTTCTGCCCCAATAAATCTGAGGAAATATTAACAAGTTTGTTGATATGAAGAAATGTAGAAATAACACAACTTTGATATAACAGGAAGTAAGAATTACTCCTTACCTCACTTGTCTAAATAGTAAGAACTTTTATAAATCTCATAGGTGTAGCCAAACATCCTTCTGTCTTGTAGATGCAAATTTGGACACAGGTTACGACAAGGGCTACTATTAATCCCAGTCACACTAAATTTGTCATTATGCTGATTTACTAGGGAGGGGTAGACATCATTTGGCTCTTCTACCAGATTGTCTTGTACTTAGCATTGCCAAAAGCTGGATATGTGCTTTGTTTGCTGTTTTCTACATTCTGGGACCCTTTATATAACAAAAACTCCAGGATAATATGTTACCATTCTATATTATTCTCCATTTGGGAATGAGTTATAAAAGAGTTGAGTTATTTAAGGTGCAATCAACATGGCAGCTACTGGAAGCTAGTTTGATGCATTTGCATTTCTGTTTAACAACAAGCTGTGCAGGGTTGCACTTCAAAATAATGAGGGAGATGGACTGTTAATGGTGGCAGTTTTGCATTGGCTTACTCACAGAAGAAAGAGCTCCTTGTTTTTAATACTTATCATGTATAACATATTTTTATTAAGCTGTATCAAGCAATGCACTCATATTGTCTTCATCTGTTAACATACAGATTTGTTTGGAGGGACCGTATCACTGTAATGACCAGACAGCCTTTCGTCTGCTCACCCATCTGATCCATTCATTCATCCCAGTGCTGAATGCCTATCAACTCATTTTTTCATCCGGAACGTAAGAATCTGGTGCTGTCATCTACTAATTGATTGTGGATGCTTTGTATATTCATGTGCTGGTATGGACTGCTGGACAAGCAGGGATGTTGTGGTTCTCTCCATTGTCCAGCTGCAGTCGCTCCCACCCAAGGTGGACAAGCCAGCATTTGTTATTTAATTTCCACCTCCCTTGTGCTGAATGTGGGTCTTCTCTAGTAAACATCAGGGCTTTATCCCAGTTTGATTATGCAATGTTTTATTCATTTGCTTACTGTTTCCCTACACCTACTGTCCTACTGTATCAACATATTGTGCCTGCTCATGCAGGTAAGCCAGCACAAAAATAAATTACAATTCAGTGAAGCAGAATAGCCCTTGCCCTTGACAGTTCCTTATTTCTTTAATGTAGGGAATAGCAGAACACAACACCCTCAATGGTGGGTTGTGTTTACAGAATAAAGCAGTCTTCATTTGGTCTGATAGTAATATTGTATTCAGGTTACACTGATTATGAGAGGCTCTCACCCCACAGCAACAGATTTTTGCATCTCATTATGAATCAGTGAATATTTGGAGCATGTAATCTGAATGAGTGCTTGTAGTACATATTTAATCATCCACAACTTTGTTTCACCCTAAGTGCACTAATACATATTTACACAGACACACACACATGCACATTCACACATACAGACACACACACACACACACACACACACACACACACACACACACACACACACACACACACACACAGAACTGAAAGTACATGTACAGACACAGTGGAGAGCTTACAAGCACTAGTACAGAAAGACTACAGCACTAGATCAGCAGGGGGAGGGCATGAAATTTTGTTAAATCAGGCATGTCAGGCATGCTTATCTCACCTGTTGTGTGTTATGATCTGTGGGAAGGATTTATGCTGCATTACTTATAGCTGTATAAATCATGCATCCCGTGATGGGGTGACACCATGATGTTTGCAACAGAATATATTGCCATTGCCCTAGAAATAGATTAATAGCCCTACTTGCAGGAATTTCCTTGTATTTTATTGCCACAGAGCTGGAAGTCTATGTCTGTGTATCATCTGGTTCTCAATAGAACCAAGGTCCTAGGTTTTTTTTGCAGGTATTTCTGTACAAAATGGTACAGAGCCTGATCAGGTGCCAGTTTCATCTTTCACCATATTATATCACTTTTGCTGTATAACCCTCTACTGCCATTAGCAATCCAACCTTATCAGATGGCAATCCCAGTGTGTATTTTGGACAAGAGCTGTTGCATTTCATGTTTCATGGTTACATTAGAGATAGATAGGTTTGGGCAGGGATGGATAACACTGAGTCACAGACATCTGAACATCTGATGAACTATCATCTTTAGTGGTGAGCATATGAAACCATCAAAGTACACTGTCTCTGTCAAGATGCCAGTAAAGTTTTCTTTTCATCCCCATCTACCTTTCACTCAGTACGTTTCATTTCTGTGAGACACTATAAATACCTTCCATGCATGTTTAAAATGTGGCAGCTTTTTGGGGTTCTCAAATAGCAGAACAGTGGATCTCACTGACAGTATTTGAGAATAGCTTTTCAGCTGGCTTCTTCAATTCCAGAACTCTGGCTGTCATAACTTTAAACATGTAATTTTCTTCTTGTTTCAGCTTTTCCTGGTTAGGGGTTGCCACAGCAGATCATCTGTCTGCTCATGATTGGCAGTAGAGTTTTATGGTGTTGAGTTGCCAGCCCAGCGCCCAACCTTCCATGGAAGGCACACACATGTATGCACTCACGCCTAGGGCCAGTTTAGAATATCCAATCTACCTACAGCATATCTTTGGGATGTGGGAGGAAACCGGAGCACACGGAGGAAACCCACACGACCACGGGGAGGACATGCAGACTCTGCACAGAAGGCACCCCAGCCGAGGATCGAACTGGAGAACCTCTTGCTGTGAGGTGGCAATGCTAACTGCTGCACCACCGTGGCTGCCCTATAACTTTAAACATGTAATAGAAACCACTAAACCAAAAGGTAGCCAGCCTGTAAGGCAATACTTTCATTAATCAGTAGTACTGTAGATGACAGGACAGAAGTTATTTTGTTAAAAATATATGATTGCTACCAACAATAGTCTGTTCTATCACTACTACCTTGAAATTAAACTTTGTGTAATGGGTCATCTGTTAGAATTTAACAGGTCTCCAGGTAATACTTGGCAGCACTAAACTAGCTTGGCCCTTTTTACCATCATTGTTAGAGTGGAATGTTAATAATTCTTTGGATTAAGGTCTGAGTACATCTATGCAGATATTTTAAATGAATTTAATTAATCTCAGGACTTGGAGTCTCCTGTGATCTCACTTTCCTTTCTTGGGTTTAACTAAAACATCTGCAATCTTTTAATTTGTCCATCCTGCCCATCTCGTATGTCATGCTATCTTAACACACCTCATAATGTTGTGGATTATTTTTAACCTACATTTCTGTTACGTGCTGTAATTAAATCAGTATAGGTTAACTAAACCTGCCATGGTTTGCTTCTAAAGTAAGCATATCTCATACCCCTCACAAGGTTTGAGAGTATTTCTAACCAGACAAGTCTGATGATCGTGTTTTATTTTATGACATCCTGTGGCTAACTGTTCATCCTTGTATTACTTGCTATAGAATGTTGTACTCTGTGACACTGTTAGAGATAAAAAAAATATATATTTTTTTATTTTGCTTTCGCTTTTTTAAAGCACACCCATCTGTACATTTTTTCTCAGTACTCCAACCTAATCTGATTACAGGTTCCACTAGCTGTGAGCAGTTTAGATACATGGAAATTTAATAGAAGCAGGCAGGGGAAACATTCAAGTGGAATAGACCACATATGCAGGCTGCCATGTGTGTTTCTTGGTTACACTGTGCGACTTAGTTGATGCTGTAAGTTTACATACTTAGCAACCACTCTTTTTTTTTCCTTATGGACGTGCCTCATACGTCCAAATTGAATGCTGCAAGCAAAACCATTTGTGCTTTCTTACATATAAGAGAAAGCTTCTTTGAAAAGAAATATCATTAA
>NC_056733.1:1970335736-1970363236 GCF_019279795.1 Protopterus annectens
TAACTGGCATACCTATTTTAGTAGAATAGCACTGCATTTGGGTCCAGACAGGTATCTGAGATGAATAGCTGGCATCTAGATAATGACAAGGTATTTCACTCACAGTCAGAATATGGGTAAGGATAGAGGGGTTTCACCAGTCCCTAACTGATTGGTTAGGGAAGTAGTTGTAGGGCTCCAGTCATTTAACGGCAGGTATAGCTGACAGAAAACAGCTTTTGCTACCAGGAAAGAAGAGGGAAGGCCAAGAAAAAATATCACTGACAAACTTATGTACAGGGCTATGGATTCCATATGGTGGTGGAAGAAGATGCTATAGAAACTGATCACCAGCAGGTGGGTAGTTAGGGTTTACATTTGCAGGTGATAACTGCAGGAAAGTAACTCAGCAGATGACATAAAGCTGTTCTATTAAGCTACAAGGCAAACATAGAAGAATAAAGAAGACAGCTAGCGGATGACATTTATAGGAAATGCCACAGTAATCTGATCACCAGGCCAGAGGAACTTAAAGTCAGATGGAAGGAGTATTTCCAGAAGCTTCTAAATAGAATTATCTTACAAAAGCTGTACTGCCACATGCAAAGCCTACAGAAACATAAAGGAGAACCTATCATAGAAAAAGTACAAAGTGCACTTAAAGAAAATGAAGTCTGGGAAAGTGTCAGGATCAGAGGAAGTCATGGTAGATATGATTAAGATGTTGGGTGCATTAGGGGAAAAATGGATCCTGACGGTACTCATCACAGTTTGGAGAGGGAGGCATATTGTAGGTGACAGGAGAATAAGCATTCTCGTGCCAATGTACAAGAATAAAGGGGATACTCACAACTGATGGTGGTACAGAGGTATCAATCTCCTGTCACATTGCATGAAAGTACTAGAGAGGATAACTGATAAATCAATATGCAAGAAAATAGAAAGTGATACTGGAGATGAGCAGTTTGAATCCAGATCAGGATGCAGTATAACCGACCTGATGTTTGCAGTGAGACAGACAGCTGAGAAGAGTCCAACTGAGCAGCTCTAGACTTAGAGAAAGCAAATGACAGTGTCACAAGAAAGCTGATTCCGTCAGCTGCGATGCTTTTATGTCCTGGAAACATTGGTAAAATCATTGTTGGCTATGTGTAAGAACCTGATAACACACACATGAACAGTCCTCAGACTCACAGACCATTCCTAGTGGGAGTGGGTGAGCATCAAGGTTCATCTCTAAGCCCACTTCTGTTCATACTGGTGATTGACTACATCAGCAAACAGGCTAGACAGAACAGATCAACAAATCTGCTTTTTCATATGCTGAACTTCAGCAAATCACAGAGGACTGGAATGCAACTTAAGGCACCTGAGATGCATCAAATGAAATGTGGAAAAAGCATAAATATAGTTACAGGTATAGAAAACTTCTGGAAGAACCTCATGTTGATCAGGAATGAAAGGAGGAATGGTTAAGGAGAGGCGAATTTAAACCAAGAGATGAAAGGTTAATATTGGTGGTCCAAGATAGTGGGCTACGTACACGTTGGTTTACAAAGTCCACTGAACATGCGGGAGAAACAGACAAATGCAGGTTTTGTAAAACAGAATTGGAAACAGTTGCACACCTTATTGCTGAATGTGACATAGTAATGGCAGAAGGACTGTAAAATGAAAGGCATAATAATGTGGCAAGGCTGTTGCCCTGGTGATTATGCAAACATTATGGTATTGAAGTGGCTGAAAACACTGGAAATATGAGCCATAAAGCATCATAGAAAATGATGAAGTCTACATCACATGGGAACACCCAGTACCAACAGTTTAAAAGATAATTGCTAGAAAAGCAGATATAGCGGTCCAGGAAAATAAGACAAAAATAGCATTGATCATTGAAATCGCCACACCAAGTGACTACAGTGTCCTGCGCACAGAGAGACACAAAGTCAGAAAATATCTGGATTTGCAAGCAGAAATGAGAGCAATGTGGAAGAAAGATACCCAGATAGTTCCAATCGTAGTAAGAGCAACGGGTCTTATAAAAAAGAGTCTACAATGCTATTTAAATACGTTACCAATACATGTAACTCTATATGAATTGCAGAAGGAGTCATTACTGGGCACATTGCTGGTGCGGCAAAGAGCACTTTTAGCTGACATCAATGAGTGACACAATACTAATTCCATGAACTTTAATTGTACTTTGACTTAGGAATGGGGTCCATTCCTGTCATGGTATTAGAAACCCAAAAGATGTGGAGAAATTAAAAAAGGAAGTGTAAATGAGGATACCAAAGTGATAATCAGAGATGTTGCAGCTATGTGGCACAGAGTGTCAGTGGAAGCGAATGACGGATGAATGCTAGTTATAATCAGAGGTGTTGCAGCTATGTGGCACAAAGTGTCAGTGGAAGCAGATGATGGATGAATGCGATAGTAGTTGGGAAATCAGATGGACAAAACAGTGGTGCAACCAGTATTACTGTATTGCACAGAAACCTACACAGTGAAGGCAGGGCAGTTCAGGAAGCTTGAGAAGAAATGTAAAGTGCCGTAGATGGGCAGTAAAGTATAAACTGTGGGACTAGTAAAGAAATGATGACATCAAGGCAGAAGCCAAAGGTGCTCCAGTTGTAGAGAGAACAGACTATGATGGTATGGTCACATATGCAGGAAAACAGAAAGTGATTTGCTAAAGCAGATTTGAGTTAGACAGGAGGAAGACAAGAAAAAGACAAGAAGTCACAGCCAAGAGATGGATAGATTGCATGAGGGAAGACCTACGACAGTTGGTCAAGACTACTGAAGTAGGTAAGAAAGTGGATCTGAACCAAGAGATGTGGATGCAGTTGGCACAGTACCATGATCCAATGGAAAATGGAAAAGGAGGGTTGATGATGATGATGATGGTATGAACAGAACACAATCTGCTGACCTGTAACAGTCTACCTGAATTTTGCCCAAAGAGGAATCACCATTAATGTCAAAGAATTTTCTTTAGATCCTGGATTTCCAAGGAAGATTGAATAGAGTGTTTATAGAATGCAGAACTATTTCCATGTGCTCTTAAAGGACCAAATACAATTAAACAATGAGAATCTTCTAACAAAGGACTTCTGGACACAGACAGAAACTTTTTGTTTTGATTTCCTTGTAACATTTGAGCTGCCTGACTGATATGTATAATGCTTCCCAATGAAGGGCTCTTAACAGCTCAGTGCTTAATTAATTACAAAACCTATATTGATCCAGTAAATGGTATTACATCATGTCTGCGTTCCAGTGTCCAGTATGCTAGGAATCTATTACAAAGAATATAGTTGCTTGAACTATTGGTTAGGAGTATGGCATATAGTTTGATTATACTAATGGTAATATTAATTTTATATTAGTAGCGTCTTCATTTCAGAATAAAATAGCATGAAAAAGTGCATTTCCTCTGTTGACTTAGAAGGAGCATTTTCTGATGTATAATGGTATTTTATTTAGTTAATTATGTCAATTTATGAAGTGCCAGATTGACTAAATGTAGAATTATAAATGATGTGCAAGTTGGAAAGAAGAAACTGTTATAGTACAGGGCCAATTTTAGACTGTTTTTCAACTCTTTCTATATTTATATACATGACTAAACTACTGTTGCATTTTCTACACTGAAGAAGCTGGACAGAGGAAATATGTTACAACAATTATATTGGCAATTAATGAAAGTAACAAATCCCGAATGACAAAATACCAAACACATAATCCTGACGACACTATTACCCGACACCACAACATATCAGAAATAAAAATCATAACAAACTGCTGCATTGGCATACAGAGATAAAGCCCTGGCTACAGTCAAGGTGACCCAAGTTTGATTAGCGCCTCAGGCGTCAGACAGAGCAGCAAGGAGGAATGACTGTCATCACCCCTGGTGGGTGGTTCAATGGGAATATCTTGTGAAAATTCCTGGTGGATGCTGGTAACCAAAGGGGAGAATATGGTGGGAGAAGGCTGAGCTACTTCTGAGATGGGGTAATACACTGCACATCCATATTGAATGTATGCCTCTCTGATGTACCAAATGGGACTAAAAGGATGGAGTACCAAGAAGGGTAGGCCAAAAGGGAGAAAACAAAAACAGCATAGGTGAATAGCCAGACATGCAGAATACTGTCAAGTTCTACATTGTCCCCAGCTCTATCAGAGATAGTCAAGGAGGTTAATGAGGTGGCTGACAGATGTGGTAATGGATGAAAGTCACTGCATATGGAAGCACAGGATAATAAAGGAGGGAGAAAATTCATCAAAAAAAAAGAAAAGAAAAAAGTCACAGCTTACTAAATTATACATTATGCTGCAATGCAAAAACTTGTTATAAAAACAGATAAAAACATTTTTGTAGGTTGGCAAGCCCCAGCCACCTGCAAAGCTTATATATACCAACTCCACCCCCATACCCCCTCAAATTTATATTACATCAACACCACAACTGTACAAATATGAAAAACAGAGCTATCTACCAAAAGAATGGTACCAGAACCCCCTCAAATTTATATTATACCAATGCCATGATTGCACAAGCATAAAAATGGAGCTATCTACCAAAATAAAGGTACCAGAATCCCTCAAATTTATATTATACCAACACCACAACTGCACACACATGAAAAACAGAGCTATCTACCAAAAGATAGGTGCCAGAACCCCTCAAATTTATATTATGCCAACACCATGATAGCACAAACATGAAAAACATAGCTTTCTACCAAAAGAACGGTCCCAGAACTCTTCGAATTTATATTATGCCAATACCACGATTGCACAAACATATAATGCCATGGTGGTACGGTGGTAGCGTTGTTACCTCACAGCAAGAGGTTCTCCCGTTCGATTCTTGGCGTGGCTTAGGAGTGCCTTCTGTGTGGAGTCTGCATGTCCTCCCCGCAGTTGGGTAGCGTTCGAAAGACATGCGTACGTAAATGGGCGTGCGTTCGGTGAAGTTTGGGCATCGAGCTGGCACCTCGGCATTTTGTAAAAATCTACTGCCAATCATTAGTGGACCGGAGTTCTGCTGTGGTGACCCCTTACCGGGAAAAAGCTGAAAGACAAACAAACAAACCACAATTGCACAAACATGAAAAACAGAGCTATGTTCCAAAAGAAAGGCACCAGAACCCCACAAATTGATATTATGCCAACACCACGATTGCACAAACATGAAAAACAGAGCTATGTACCAAAAGAAAGGTACCAAAACCCCTCGAATTTATATTATGTCAACTTCGCAATTACACAAATATGATAAACGGAGCTATCTACCAAAAGACAGGTGCCAGAACCCCTCAAATTTATATTATGCCAAAACCGCAATTGCACAAACATGAAAAAGGGAGCTGT
Source organism: Protopterus annectens (assembly GCF_019279795.1). Lineage (NCBI taxonomy): Eukaryota > Metazoa > Chordata > Ceratodontiformes > Protopteridae > Protopterus > Protopterus annectens. The sequence goes on from NC_056733.1 coordinate 1,970,341,101, forward strand.
GTACCAAAAGAAAGGCACCAAAACCCCTTGAATTTATATTATGCCAACACCAAATCTGCACAAACATGAAAAATTGCGCTATCTACCAAAATAAAGGTACCAGAACACTGAGAATTTGCACTGGCAGTGATTCCCTCTCCAAATAACCACTTGCATGTAATTAATTTCTCAGCTTCTCTCTACTGATATCTATGCCATCCAAAAAAAAGCCCAAATATAGCCCAACATATGCTCACACACAACACAGTTGTTAATGTTCATTCATTCTACTACATGTGCGGTCAACATTTTTTTGTATTTGGCATTTCCTACTCCTGTGCAATCCTGTGAATCTTAGGAACAGTCAATGTGTTGCATTACTACACACTACAAGACCCTTGTTGTGGTGTGTGCAGATGGCATATGCTTGTTAAGCTGGTCTGCAAAGCCCTTGAGAAATACCACAAAAGGTAGCATCTGTAGTAGATGCTATAATATTAAAATAAGTGAAGGAAAATCTAAGTGATTTTGATATATACTTGGACAATTTAATATGCAATGTATACATTTAAATTAAGAAATAATTACAAAATTCACTATTTAAGGGATAAAAGACCCCGTTATCTATAATGATTGGAGAAAGCAGAGCTAAAAGTTGCACAGTAGAAGCCAGAAGTTTTCTGTGAATATAAAGGGATTTAATCAAAATATTTTGGTTCCCTCAGATTTTACGTGTTTCCCCTTAGCTGTCATAGCACTCAACTGTTACACATGATGATGTTTTTAAAGCAAAAGTCCATGCCATCTAGTAACATTTAAAAAGTACAAGCTTATAATACTCTAGAATGTTGTCGTACCTACTAATTAAATATCAGCACTTTGGGGGTGCTGCTAGCTTCAGCGTGGTGACAGCATGATTCTTCAGCTCTAGGCCTGTATCTTACATGTAATTTATTTTCAGTGAACTATCCCCCTTTGTGGTGCATTTTGTTTTGTTTCTTTTATCTTACTAAACTGGTGGTAAAAAAAACTATATCATGAGCATAGATGCAGTAACCAAAATTAACAGTCCCATGGATTACATGATTGATCGTCCAGTAAGCTGACATGCCTCACTGGTTGGAAAGTTAGATGCATTTACTATATTAGTCACAAAAGTTCTTCAGGACACCTCTGGAATTAAATTGCTCTTCCTGCAGAATCAAGAGGAGATAATAAAGCTCTCTGCCCAGATGAGATTTTTTTTTTTACTTGGCAATTAGTGTGAATGTGCAGCTCATACAGTTTAATCATGCAGTGCTGCAAGACTATATTGCTTTTATTAAAAAGTTAAAGTATAAGACTGCAGGTTAGATATTGCCTTCCCTATCAAGGATTGGTATCAGACTATAGGCAAAGAAAAAGAAATAGGGGGCTCCTAAATGAAAGACCAGCACTGGTAGAATTTTTAATAGAATCTAGAACAGAAGCTGCCATTAAAAAGGAATAATTAGTAAAGCATATAAAATATTGCATGATAACTATAAGAATCAGTCAGATGAGCTGAGAAAGGATTGGAAGAGAGATTGGATAAGCAATTCACAAAGAGACAATGGGGGATATCCCAAATATGCAACAAAGTGTAGAAGATTTAGGATATTTGCCTGGAAGTGTTTACATAGATATTTTTGTACCCAAAGTAGACTCCAAATAATTTTTCCTCAGGTGGATAGCAAATGTTGGAGGTGTGATGGGCAAGAAAGATGTAGCTGGGAACGTATTTTTTGGGAGTGTAATGAGCTGGTGGACTTTTGGGATTCCCTGCAGACAGCTCTGTCGCAGATGCTGGGTGAGAGGGTTGGACTGACTGGGGAGATAATTTTTTTGAGTTATGCTACAGAATTAGAATTGCCTAGACATAGTAAAGCCTTGCTGAGTCTAATTATGGTGGCTGCCAAAAAAGCAGTTACTAGAAAATGGAAATCAAAGTCTAGACCAACTTTACTAGAAGTAGAAGTGAATACAGTAACAGAGATAAAACAACTGGAATTGGGATCTTTAGAAAAGGGAAGGAGCAAACTCCATAGAAAAAATGGGAATTGTGGGAACAATATATGCAGAGCAGGAAGGAGGTTTAAGAGGCAGGATTTGAATGAGCCATGCTTAACTGACAATGATTGGATGGTTTATAAGTGATGTATAATGTTTACAACTAAAGTTGTTTCAATGGTGTCTGTGATGTAAATGGTTTGCAACTAAAGTGATATAATTTTGTATGTTTTTCATTTATATAATTGTAAGATTGCCTTTGTCATATGTGTAAACTTAATAAAGATTTTTTGAATAAAAAAAGATAGAAGATCTGGGGAATCCATCAAGGTTGAATAACTTAAGGCTAGTAGGATTAATTGAATCACATTTTACAAACTAGGTTACCAGCAGCACTAAACATTTTCTACCATATTACAGTTGAATGGGTACACTGTTTTCTACTGCCTCCTGCAAAGCCTGGGCAGCCATCTTGACACACTGTGATGAAATTCCTCAACTTTGGTAAGAAGGGGAAGGTTTTTAGTAAGATAAGAGAGGGGAAAGACTTTTATTAGACAGTTGTTAAGTCTGTTTAAATCATGAATATTCACAAGCAGCAGAAGGCCTTTGCTTCTGTGAGGTACTTCTTTTACAAATACAATATCCCTACCATTTTTCACATGACAGGAAGGCACTGGGGTTTCTAAAAATCATTTACAAGATTTCCATTATCTGACTTTCCTGATGAGCAAGGCACAGAAAGGATGGATTGTTCCTCACTGCCACCACCAAATTTGGAAGGCCCAGATGGCAGAATGAAACATTCCACTGGTGCAGGCAAGTTTGCTGCTTTCATAGTTTCCATCTTTAACATCTCAGTTAAGCAGCAGTGACAGCTGAAGTGAGGACAGAGACAATTCAGATTGCCCATGATGAAAAAAAGCTAGTTTGACCTAGTCACTAATAATAAGAAAGTCTCCCAAGGGATCTTGACAATACAGCTGATGCAGAAGGATCTCACAAACTCAGCAGCTCCTCAGCAACTTTCTTTTTCTGGTCAGCCACAAGCAAGAGATGTAAAGGCATTCAGAATTAAAGTCCATCCACTCCATATCAATATTAAGAAGGACAAAAGGCAAGTGTCAAAGCATGTAACTTGGAAGCAACAGTGTATTAAGAATTAACACGGTATACTTATATACTTAATCAGATCTGTTAATGTTCATACCTGGGCATAGGTCAGTGAGGGCAGTTTGGAGGACAAAAACATAATGTCTAGAAGCAATCTGTCTGTTATATACTTGTCTTTTTTTTCTTATGTTTCATCTGTATAAAGTTTACTTTTTTGTATTGGTTTTGTATTTTCATGTTGCTCAGTAAGGCTCAAAAGACAAACCCACCTCCATAGGTATCACAAGGGATAAGAAACTAAGAGTAATGCTACTCAACGCCAGAAGTCTAAACCTCAAGATGCACGCACTCAAAACTCTCCTTAGCATGGAGAACATCGATATCTGTGCAGTAACAGAAACCTGGTTCAAGGCTCCCGAGAGCACCCCAGCACTACCAGGTTATACCTCATACCATGCTTTTCGGCTCCAAAACTTGGACCGAACCACAAAAGGAGGGGGAGTATCAATATTAGTCAAAGATACCCACACCTCCAGGTTGGTGGCACAGCACGAAGCATCAGAGACTATCCATGTGCAACTAACTGTGGGTAAAACTGCCTTCCAGTTTATAGCCTGCTACAGACCACACTCCCAAACACAGGAACCCCACTTGGCCTTCCTGAGAATACTGGAAAATATGAAGGTCTCTCCAAACACCATTATATTGGGCGACTTCAACTACCCAAACATAGACTGGGAGCATTACTCTAGCTCCAACACCCTAGCCCAAAGGTTCCTAGAATTTATAAACTCAAATGCTATGGAACAACTTGTTACCACTCCCACAAGAGGGGAAAACATACTGGACCTGATCATCACCAACATGGGGACACTATGCTCCAGACCAGAAGTGTATCCCTCACTGGTAAGATCAGACCATAAACTAATCTCACTGGATATTCACATCCCGACCTCACCCCCTGCCCAGAAAACCACAGTGAAAAACTTCTCTAAAGCAAATTTCACACGCCTCAAAACCGAGGCGAAATCCTTCAAAACCCCCGGGCCTGTGGAAAATGCGGCCCAGACAGCAGAATCCTTTATAAATGCATTCTATGAACACCTTCAGGAATGCATGGATCATGCAATCCCAAATAAAACCAAGACCCAATCCTCCAAAGGCGGACGTCCTGTCTGGTGGACCCCAGCCATAAACAAACTATACAATAGAAGGAGGAAGCTACTACATGATAGAGCAAAATCCCAAAAAGGGAAGGCATCTCTGATCAGTATTAGCAAAAAACTATGGGCACTCATAAAATCGTCTAAGGCCAGCTTCGAGAGAAAAATTGCACAGGACACTAAGGATAATCACAAGGCTTTCTTTAGTTATGTTAGGAACCTGGGTGGGAATTCCCAGATATGCTCAGAATTAGTCCAAAATGACAAAAAATACACCAAGCCCACAGACATTGCCAACATCCTAGCTGACAGGTTCAGTGCAAACTTCTCCCCCCTCTCCCCACCAAAAGGGCAAATATCTATCCCAACAGAGTGCTGCCCCCCTGACATCTCAGATGCTCAGGTAAGAGCCGCCCTCTCCGAAGCAAAAAACACAGCATCAATGGGACCAGATGGTGTCCCGGGCTGCGTCCTACATGAACTCCAGAAGAGCTAAACCCAAACATAAAACTACTGTTCAATCTTAGCCTTACTACAGGATATGTACCCAAAGAGTGGCATACAGCAACAGTGGTCCCTCTCCACAAAGGTGGTGCCTCAACGGATTCTGGAAACTATCGCCCCATAAGCCTGACTAGCTTGGTCTGCAAAGCTATGGAAACGATCATCATGGACCTCATAAATAAAGATATTGGGGACCTACAGACACTGGATCCTACCCAGTTTGGCTTTGTTAAGGGCAGATCCTGCCTCTTAAACCTGGTCAATTTCTTTGAAACAGTCACCAAGGCCATTGACGAGGGGAAGGTGGTCCACACAGCCTACCTGGACCTCGCAAAAGCCTTCGATACAATACCCCACTCGGGCATTATAGATAAGCTCACTAGCTTAAATATAAACCCCTATGTCACTAGATGGGTTGCAAACTGGCTCAAGGACAGAACCCACATGGTTAGAATTGCTGGAGCCATGTCAGACTCCAAACCAGTTACAAGTGGCGTCCCACAAGGCTCAGTCCTGGGACTTCTCTTGTTCGGTATATATTTCTCGGCGGTACAGGCCAACACGGAAGGACTGTGGCTGACCAAGTTCGCAGATGACTGCAAACTGGGCGCCATAACCAACTCTCCAGCTGACACAAGCATCCTCCAAAAGGGCCTCATAGAAACAGACAACTGGTGCCAGAGCCATGGCCTCAAGCTAAACACCAAAAGTGTAGTCATCCCTTTGGCAAAACAAAGTGCCCACAAATTATCACATAGGTGGTAATCCATTAAGTACAGAAGAAGTCATTAGGGACCTGGGGACCCAAGTTGATAGCAATCTCTCATTTGACAACCACGTGGCCAAAGTGGTTAGAAAAACATTTTATATAGCCCACCTAATCATGAAGGGATTCACATCTAGATCAGGGGAGGTCATCGTGCCTCTTTACTCATCCTCATCAGGCCCATAATTGAGTACAATGCCCTTTTGGGATGTACCTTACCAGACACCTGCAGCAACTGGAAAGACCCCAAAAGTACCTCACCAAGAGGATCAAAGGGCTCAAACAGATGCCATATGCTGCCCGGTTAAAGAAACTCCAGCTCTACTCAGTGGCATACCGCCTGCTCAGAGGCGATCTGTGCCTGACGTATAAAGCCATGTCCAACCCGGATTAATGGACAGGCTGCACCTCAGAAAATCAAATCCCATCGAGCTACATGCTCGAGACTTGAACCTCAGCACTGAAATAAATAGGACATGCTGGAGGGACAGATTCATAACCCAGAGGCTCCCTTCACTCTGGAATAAAATCCCAGTCCAGGTTAGGCAGAGTCCCACATTGACTCTCTTCAAGAGGAATCTTGATGAGTGGATGGGAGATCGTAGGTTTACCCCGGCTATCACTTCTGTGTCACTGTTAGACAGAGGCACAGTATACTAACCTCAAAAAAAGGCATAGCAAAATTAATTTAAAATGGGTGGCGAAAGCCAAACACACTCTGGCTAGGCTTATAAATGCCCTAGGGCAGATAGCCTAGTATGAACCTATGAACCTATGAACCTATAGGTTCATAGGTAGGTACTAGGCTATTGGCCCTAGGGTCTATATAAGCCTAGCCAAAAAGGTACGCTGGTTTTCTCCACCCAAGAAAATAATTTCCTGTGCCCCTGTGGAGCAGAGCCACAGAAGTGATCCCCGGGTTGAATTTCCTATTTCCCATCTAATCATCAAGATTTTTATTGAAGAGTGCTAATGAGGAACTTTGTTTGATATAGATAGGTAGTTTGTTCCAGAGTATGAGAAGTCTCTGGGACAGGAATCTATCCCTACAGCATGTTCTGTTTATTGTGGTGACAAGGTTTAGGTCCCTAGAGTATGTAGCTCTGAGGGATTGGGATTTCTTTAAGTGTAGCATGTCCAACAGCTCTGGGTTTGACATGGCCTTGTATGTTAAGCAGAGATCGCCTCTGAGTAGACGATATGCGACAGAGTATAGCTGGAGTTTTTTAAGGCGGTCAGCGTAGGGCATCTGCTTTAGGCCTGTGATTCTTTAGTGAGGTATTTCTGAGGCCTTTCCAGTTGTTGCAGATGTCTTGAGAGGTACATACCAAATGGGGCGTTGTATTCTATAATGGGTCTAATGAGGGATGAGTACAGTGGGACAATGACCTCCTTTTTTCTGGATGAAAAGCCCTTCGTGATGAGGTGTGCCACATAGAAGGATTTCCTGACTGTTGTGGCAATGTGGTTATCGAAGATGAGACCACTGTCCACCTGTGTCCCTAAGTCTCTTATCACACTTTCTGTGTTTAGTGTACTGCCACCTATATGGTAATTCATGGATACATGTTTTTTCCCAAAGGGGATAACAATACATTTCTTGGCATTGAGCTTGAGCCCATGGCTCTGGCACCAAGCATCTGTTTCTGTAAGGCCCTTTTGTAGAGTATCCACATCATTTGGGGATTCAATAATGGCTCCCAGTTTGCAGTCATCTGCAAACTTTGTTAGCCAGAGTCCCTTAGTGTTGACTTGTACTTCAGAGAAGTAGATGCCAAACAAGAGCGGCCCCAGGACTCAAGTTATACAAGGCTAGATTCAGCAAGCCTGAATCTAGTGTATGCTACAGCAAACAAGGCACACCAATTTCTGAAAGAAACAGTTCAAATAAGCAGGCACAATAAGCCTTTAACCAGAAATTCCCAGCTCAGAAGGGCAGAATCTAGTCTCTCCCCCCACAAGAGTGCAGACCACAAACCTTCGTAATGTAAAACAACTGGTCTGAAGCCCAAGTGCTTAAACCAAAAGGCTTAGAATAACACACAAGCAAAAATAACAAGTTATGCTGAAGACCTGTTGTACCAAACCAAATAAAAAGGTCACTGCTGAAATCTTCTTTGTTGAATCTCCTTTAATCCTTCATCAGACATAATTCAAAGTAACAAAAGCAGCCATATTTAAAACACAGATCATCCAATCAGTTTAATTGGTAAAACATCATTAAGACCAGGTGGTCTATGTGCTCTTAAATCTACTATCCACTTAGATTCAGCTAATGCTGTTCTATGCTGAATGCCCCCCCCTCATTGGTAGCAATATTTACAATGCATCTGAACTTAAAAGTGTGTGTGGGATTAGTCTCTATATGTCTGAATAAAGCATTGCGGGCTTAGAATAACAGTTATGATTTAATCAGGCTACTACCAAGCAGTAATAAATGCAGCAGAATAAATACATTTGAGTACTTTTAAGAAGAGGCAAAAGCAAAATAAAGTAATAGAGTAGGAAGAAACACAAATACAGTAAAAGCAGATGAATAAAGTGCAATTTTTGGGTTATTTTGTTGGTGGGGTTTGTTAGTAAAGTGCAAGGAGAGAGGAAGGAGGAGCAGAAGATAATTCAAGGATAAGAACCTAAGTAGTTTGGCCTTCTCAGATGTTCTCTCTGTATTAGGTAGAGTGAACACTAGACTGGGAGAGGTGTCCCAGATCAAATTTACAGTAGGGGTGGGCAACTGCAAAGACAACAACTATAACAACACCACAAGAATAGGGTGGAAGGGTGGGAAAAACAGTTTCAGGACAGATGAGAAACAGAAAACAATGCCAGAAAATATATAAAATAATTCAGTCAGGCAAAAAAATAATTCAGTCAGGCAAAATTAAGACAATGCAGAACTCTGAAAGGTTAAATGCCAAGAAATATACTTATCAATCAGCAATATATTTCCAGATTGTTTGAGAATCACACTTCAGCCAGAACACCAGGAGTTTCTGAAAGAATATTAGTACTCTGTTTTGCTAGCATGATTATTAGTTTGAATAAAAATCTGCAAGAGTGATATGAAATATAAAGGGTTAATTTAGAAATAGTATAAAATGCTGAGAAATAGGAAGTATTAAGTGTGCTGGCATAGCTTAATTAGATATTGGCCTCCATGCAGAAAAAGGAGTATGTTATTGAGAAACAAACTTTGTAAAAATAGCTATGGCCAGAAGACATCAACAAGATAAGGAAGAACATCAGTAAGATAACATTGGAACATCGAATTTTCAGAAGTCTTTCCATGGATCATCAAACTACAAAGAACCGAGGACAAGGGAACAAAGGAAAACTGTTACACAAAGAAAGAACTGTTATACATCAGACTTTGAGAAAAAATATCAGACTTTTTGGTATAAATATGAGTGTGTATAAACAAGCTTTGGGAATTTGCCATAGAAAGCTGACAGCATCTGTGTTGCATGCTTGTAGATCCAAAAGGAAAATGTAACAGTAAAGCATATTAACTGAAGCGGTTGTCTGTGTATTTATTGTACTTAGTACAATACAGTAATAAGACTAGTTGGTCACAATAAATAGTACGCATGCATGTAAATGCAAGTAACAGCAAGAAACAAACAGAAGACGTCATATAATTCTTCAATGGTGAGCCACAGTTGACGGACCGAATGGTTTCTTATTGTGACAACTACAGCTTTTTTTTATTTTATTCAGTTAGTACATCCATTTGTAGTGCAAATATTTGCCTCCTTCTTCTGCACAGTATCCATTAGCAGAACAGTGCATCTCTGCAGATTCCACAGGTCCTGTACATATACACAACTGAATCTGCCAGCTGTTTTTGACCACCTTTTGGGAGAATCAATGAGGGACTTTCCATGCTTTCTCAAGGGAAGACTTGATCACCTTCCAGACAGAAACTGGTAATTCTCTTTTTGTTTCTCTTTCTACAGCATGGATGCCATAAACAAAAGTATAAAATATAACTACCTTTCAGGTAGACCAGTGGTTCCCAAACTTTTTCGACTCTTGGCTCCCTTGCTGAATCCAGGTTTTCATAAGGTGCCCCCCCCCGTGGCACGCATAAAGTGCATATTTTATTTATTTATTTGACATTTGTTTAGCGAGGCTGCCTGACTGGACTAAGAGACATGGGGAGAAAAGCTCAAAAGTACAATAAAAAGAGAATTACCAAAAAAAGTACACATTTTGCTTAACAGCATAACACTGATCTACTATGGTTGAGAGGTAAGCAAACCTAATGGCAACCTTATTCACTTTAAATTTATAAGAGCAATATTTAAAATATGTCCTTATTATTTGGCTCTGTCCAGCATACCTCTCAACTGTATAAATTTTTGAAGAATGTCCAGATTTTTGCCTCATATTTTTGGTCTTTTTCTCATAAAATTGTTGTTTTCTGGCAAATCACTGGCAGATCATTGAGGTTGAAGTCAGAAAATAATGACAGTTGAGTTTCATACTTCATAACCCTTCAGAAAATGCATGCTAATGCAAAACCTGAATTTCTATCAACTTTCTAAATTAGTGAGAGCTGTACTTAAAAGTGTCCCTATTTTGTGCCTTTGTACCCCCACTATTTTTGGCTTTGTCTAGATTTCTTAATCTAAGAGGGTGAGAGGTATATGTCCAGTGGTATGGTCCAGACTTACACAGACCTCATTGCTGCTGCTGCCAGGGATCACTCTCACTCTTCACTCCTCCCCCCCCCCGTGACACACACAACACACACACACACACACACACACACAGTCACTTTTGCATTCATTCATGCATTCACTCACACACGCAGACACACTCATACAGGCATTCACTTACCTGACGTCCCGGTTCCAAGTGCTCCATGGCCCGATACTGGTCCGCGGCCCAGTGGTTGGGGACCACTGCTATACTTGATGCTAGTTCTGTTAAAAAGCTACAGTAATTTTAGTGAATTCAGTTCTCACTTCTCACCATAGCTCTCAACCTCTTAACACACAAAAACTGGACAAACTAAGCCAATAATGGGGGAATACAAATTCAGTTCTTACTTCTCACTCACCATAGCTCTCAACTCTTAGCACAAAAAATCTGGACAAAGATCACAAGTGGTGGTGGCTACGGACTTTAGGCTCTTTTTACATTGGCAGACTAGAAGAATGTTAATTAATGTACATTTTGTGAAATTAAATACAGCTAGAACTCTTAATTATTGCCATTATTTATTGAGCATAATTCTCCACTTTTCCTCCAAAAGTCACCAGTTTTAGGAAGGATTAAGAGGGACAGACCTAAAATTTGAGTCAAAATCAGGGATGTCCCTGAAGAGACAGTTGAGAGGTATGAGTCAGCCTAGTAGTCTGTAATCAGTTTAGAAAAAACATGTAGACCTGCTTAACTTCCAAGTTTGAGACCCCATAAACGTACAAAACCAGTTCCCTAACCAACTTGGCTAGCCAATAGCCAGGTGCACAATTTACCATGTTTACAAATATCAAAACATCTACTACATAACAAGCTTTTTTTTGCATTTTTTTTGTCTTTCTTCTGTACCACTAGTGGCAAATCCATAATATGCACTTGGATGCCCTCCACACTAAATAAATAGAATATTTTTAAACATGCACACGGTTTATGGTACAACATATAATAAAAGTATTGAAAATACACAACATTCTAGATGAATTTTCCACACCTTTTCATATACCACTTGCTGTATATTTTTAACATTATTCTAATGTTTTACAGTTCCAGAGTAGCTTACATCATTATTTATACAAGTGTCAAAATATCTTTAATAACAAAAGAGATCAAGACAAGAGAAAATATTAATAAACAAAGAAGGCAAGACAGGAGGAAATAAATTTAGACATCATCAACCAATTTCTTTACTTAATACAGACTGTCAACATCGTTACTAAAAGTGATAAAAAATAATTCTTTCTTCATTAAATATAAATTACCCATTTCAGTGTTGATTTTGCCCAGAATCATTTCAGAAGCTAATAGGATATGCTTGTGCTGCAGTTCGAGTTCCGAACATAAAGTGCTGCTGATAATCAATTATAAGTCCCATTCCTACTCGCATTTGAGCAGCCAGGCCAGCCGAAAATGTGTGCATGACGTGAGCTCCTTGAGCTGAATTCCAACTGGCTGGTAGCCCTGACTGAGCTGACATAATCGCGTACGTGATGACGTCAGTTCAAACAGAGCGAAAATTGGAAAGTTTAAAAAAAAATTATATATATAAATATTTTGATTCTCTGCCTATTATCTTGCTTCCAGATTAGTTAGGCGGCCATAAAGTGCTTACACTTCTTTAACCAGGCCAGCCTATATCTTGTAGTCAAATGTGTGTACCAGCAAGATCCATTAACCACAGTGTACATAACTACTAAGCCTTTTATACTGTTTTTTTTTTTTTTGTAGTAATTATACTGCCCAATGGTGATGTAAAACATAACCCTGACACTTTAAACTCCAGCAATCATACATTTCGATCTACAGGCCCTTTAACACACACACACACACACACACACACACACACACACACACACACACACACACACACACACACACACACACACACGTGCACATGCACAATCCCCGTAGCTTAAGCAAAACGTGGGCACAATTCAAACTGGGGCCACATTCAACCAGTCTAAGATTAGCCATTACAGAGACATGGCTAAAAGATAACTCCTTTATTCCCAACTCCATTCTGGAAAAATATTTCATTTTTACTTACAGCAGGCCATTCTGGCAAATTATTCCATCTTTACCAACAATAGACCAGGAGGTTGTACAAAGTAGAATATCAGTCTTCTCAAATAACTGTGCTAGTCTGTGTCCTTGAAATGTAACCCAAACTGACCACATCACAACTAGTGAAACACACTAAATCCTAGTACAGGTTCTACTAGTGGATCATACAAACCAGTTTATTGCAGTAGCTGGATTGGTCCTTATAAAAAGCTTCACAGAACAGCAGACTCTTAACCAACTCTCTCAGATGATTGGATTTAGCCTCATACATTCATCTGTCACAAAATGTTTCACCACTCTGGAAGTCCTACTTACTAGTAATTGCTGTTAAATTGTTGGTCACTTAAGGTTGCAAAGCTGCCATCTGAAATAACCTTTTTTCTTAGACAAATTGCAAACAATTCTCAACAAGCTGTGCAATTAATAGATTGTGTTGCTGTTTATAGCTGTGCGAACCCCACATCTGGTTGTCTACTTTCTTCAGCCTGCTTAGCTCCAGCTAAGAAAGACTCTACCTACTTAAAAAGTAGGACTAAAGGTAACTTTCTGCCTTGACTTAACATTGATCTCAAATTATCAGACAAAGGATAATGCTTGGATAACATGGCAAGCTGACACACACAAGCATGATCAGTATACCCTATTTCAGAGCTTCTTGAGCTCAGTTCCGACTGCCTGGTAGCCCTGACTGAGCTGACATCATCGCATACGGAAAGTTAAAAAGAAAAGAAAAAAATCTGAAATGAAGGGAGTAACATCATCGCACACGGAAAGTTTAAAAAAAAAAAGAAAAAAATCTGAAATGAAGGGAGTAATTTGGTATGGTTGTGAGGTATGGCTCGCGGCACCCCTGTGAGGAAGCCGCAGCTCCCCAGGACGCCGCAGCGCACACTTTGGGAACCCCTGAGCTAGACAGTAATAATAGTCCAGCACATGTATGGTCAAGATTTAAAGATTGGTTTAAACAAAACAGTAGCACATGTACTTTACTAGGTACAGTTGATGTCAATGCTTTATTTAAATGCATTATGTTTGACTGGTATCTTAAACAGCAACATCATTTGTATGACAGTAAACATTTATTGTGCAAGTTATATGAAACTGATTTCTGTATGCAATGTCATAAAAGTAATGGTAAACAATCAGATGCATTATGTCCTGTCACCACATGTAAAATGTTAATTTCAGAGTTACAATATCAGTCGTCAGTTATTTACAAAATCTTCTGTGATAAATATGTTTAAAAATGTATAAATACATGTGCACATCTATTTGCTAGTTAGATACATATACACATCAGTTGCTGTAATATATGTAGAAGTAATATAGTTAGTTAAATACATGTATTACTGTTTGCTAGCATACATATATTCTGGTACAGCTTGAGTCAAGCTGAATGCTCAGTGTCTGGAACATACTTCAAAGACTAGAGATAAAAATTGCATTGCATTTGCATCATTCTGAACATCAAAACAGAGGGAATTACAATATTTCATGAATAAAACTTAGTCAGGAAAATGTTACACAAAATAGAACACAAAACTATTTTGGTTGTAAAAAGCATACAGCATGTACGTTTGGGAGGATAACATTTAACACAAATATAACAGCATGGTTAGCTGAACAAGGTCAGGCATACATAAAAGTAGAAAATAATCAAAGACTGACATAAACATTTCAGTAAACAGCTCTATCGCTATTATATGCTGTACATTACCTCAAAAATGTAACAGTTCTGACAAGGAACGACATCATGCAAAAATGTCACAGTGTGTAAACAATAACAAAAATAAGAATAAACTCAACAGGGGAAGAAAAGGGTATGATTTCTATCAATACTCTGTTTATTTGTATACACAGTAAAATAAGAAAAGGACCATGGGTTAAAATACTTACCATTTTGGGTAACAGGCCAGTACTTCATACAGATCAAATGGTAAAAAAACATCCACTTGTACTATGATAGGACAACAATACCAAAAAACAACATTGTACTTCAATATTACATTTCCAAGTTTTAAAGATACCAAATGCAGATTTAAAAGAGCTTGGTATGAAAACTAGTAGAACAAGATATCTCACAGACTGTACATTTATAAGCATAATGGAATCTATTTAGTAAGTCATTACAAGTATCTTTGATAGACAGATTACAATGTAGTACTTGTTGTTGTGTCTTTCGGCTTATCCCGGTTAGGGGTCGCCACAGCGGAACTCCGGCCCGCTAATGTTTGGTAGTGGATTTTTACGTGCTGAGTTACCAGCCCTGACGCACAACCTTCAATGAAGGCACACCCATTCATGTATGTTTCGACACAGAAGACGCTCTAGCTGAGAATCGAACGGGACAACGTCTTGCTGTGAGGCGACAATGCTACCGCAGCACCACTACCGCGGGTCAGATTACAATATAGTACTAATGTACAATATTCCCTTCAAATTTCAAAATGTTTGTTAAAGTGGCACCACAGTTTGTATATGTAGTTTAATAGTAAAAGACAAAAACACAAGCTGACACTGTCCGTAATTGGTGGGACATATTCAGAGGATGGTCATCATCTGGGACCAAATTGCTAAATTGGTTAATACACCCTGTATTAGTAGATTTGGGTGTCATAATAATAATGACAGCTTAAAATTGTTTTATATGCTGCAGGTTACAAAGAGTTGCAATAACTCAACAAGTTGCGATTGCAAATATGAGCAAAGTGGTAAAGGTTGTAAATAATAATGATAATAAAACAAATGCAGTCTTTTCTTTAACTGACGTTTAGTCCATTTCTCAAAATAATAAAATAATTGCGACCTGAAAGAATATTAGTACTTTGTTTTGCTAGCATGATTATTAGTTTGAATAAAGAGCTGCAAGAGTGATATGAAATATAAAGGAATTGTGAAATAGTATAAAATGCTGAAAAATAGGAAGTAGTAAGTGTGCTGGCATAGCTTATTTAGATATTGGCCTCCGTGCAGAAAAAGGAGTATGTTATTGAGAAACAAACTTTGTAAAAATAGCTATGGCCAGAAGACATCCACAAGATAAGGAGGAACATCAGTAAGATAACATTGAACATCGAGTTTTCAGAAGTCTTTCCATGGATCATCAAACTACAAAGAACCAAGGACAAGGGAACAAAGGAAAACTGTTATACAAAGAAAAAACTGTTATACATCAAACTTTGAGAAAAAATATCAAACTTTTTGGTATAAATATGAGTGTGTATAAACAAGCTTTGGGAATTTGCCATAGAGAGCTGACAGCATCTGTGTTGCATGCTTGTAGATTCAAAAGGAAAATGTAATAGTAAAAAATACGTATTAACTGAAGCAGTTATCTCAGTGTATTTATAGTACTTAGTATAATACAGTAATGACTAGTTCGTTACAATAAATAGTATTCATGCATGTAAATGCAAGTAACAGCAAGAAACAAACAGAAGACATCATATAATTCTTCAGTTTCCAACAGTGCACCCTTACCATTGATGTCAGGGTTTAAATTCAACTTCTAAAAGCCACACATGCCAAAGGTTTATCTGGTCTATGAAACTGGATATTTTAAAATCGATGTATAAATCCAGTAAAATTGATGTTAAATCAGTTTTATTGGATTTATTGGATTTATTCAGCGTTAAAGTTTGCTTTTATTCAACATTTTTGTGTTTGCGTTTCCTTGGGACCCTTCCTGCCAGTTTTTTCATTTATTTGGTTTCTTTCTTGCCTTTGACATTTTCCTCACATTCCACTTCCTCATCAGATCTTTGGTAATCTAAATTCTGGAAATTAATGTTAACCTTTATATGGCATTCAGATAGCATAAGGTATCCTTTAATGCACTGTACTCTTCAAGAGATAAAGTAGGACTATATTTTCTGAATATTAAAAAGTATGCAACTACATTTCCATTACAGAAATTTGTTACCTCATCCGGTGTGGCCTCATACTTACCGGTGCATATTCAGGCAAAATTTTTGCATACTTACTCACCACTCGCTTCATTATGGTATAATAAAGCATCATCAAAATTTTAAAATGTTGGAATAGCTTAGCGGTTACACACAGGTATATTATTTTGTGATGGATATCTTGTGGTATCCCTATTCTAGTCATGATTGATTGGAGAAATCCCATTTTAAGGATACGTGATATTCCACTTGACTGTTTGGAATGGCAAGTGAAAGGAACACATCCGCTGTCTCAATTAGTTCAAGAATCAGATGAGGGGGGTTAGTCTGGTTACACTTCAAAGTTCTGTCCGGTATCTATTTCTTTCCCTTAAAAGATCAGTGGAAATGTCTTCAACTTAGGCATGTCATCTTTACTACAAGACAAACTTAACCCGTTAACTATAATGAAATGTTCTATAGCCTCTGTATTAGGACTGAAAAATGTAATTAGTCCAGGTAATGTTCTTTCTCTTAAAGTATCCAAGGTATGTACCAGTCTTATTTAACCAAAGATAGCTGTTGTTTTAAAACTTCTACTTAAGACTATTGGGGATACTTTACTTGACCTGTCCAATTTCATTTCAACATTAAAATATCTAGCACATTTTTCCAACTTGTTTGAACACCAGTTTAAATTTCTGATGGCCACTGGACACACGTTAGGCTATACCAATATAGCACAGTGTGATGATGTCATTATTTGTCAGCAGATAGCTGTCCTCAGTTTTGGCCATGTCCAGAATTTTTTAAAAAATTGGAAGCATGCTGCACAAATAAATGAGCGGATCACTGGAATAAAATGCAATTTCTGCTATCTTTATCAAAGTGGTTATTGGTGCAATCTAAGGAATTTCAGGCTTTGACAACACTGTTTATGAAGTGTACGATTACTTACTTGGTAGTGATTAGACTGTATATTATTTCATTGTGGAAAGATAAAAATTGTTCTCATAGCCAGGTTTAACAACACAAATTAGTCAACATGCAAATAATCTTGGATGACTGCAATATGTACTCTTCCAGTTGTGACCCAACTCAGAGTGTATCTCAGAGTGTTCCCTATGATAAAATGTTTTAGTTTCACTGGAAAAAGACGTGTTCAATATTGCCCATCAGCTAGGTGGTGGGACTGTAGGTTTTTAGCTTACTATGAATACAGACATAGTGACTTATTGTGTTTATGTATGAATTGTACATAGTAGTATGATGTACATATATAGTTGCATTTGTTATAGTTTGTTATATTTACTTGTTATTGCTGTAAATTGTGGATCGGAAATATAAAAAAATAATAAAATGTTTCCAAACACTCCAAACAGATGATTGAGATGCCCTGATTCAGAGACAGGTTCCTGAAAACATATTTTTACAGAGCATCCCCGCTAAGATTAATTTCTGGGCAAAGTTTAAGAGGTTTGTAGGTTGTTGTGAGAAAAAGTTTTGAGGAAAGAGCCTTTCGCAACCACCAAAATTAAATTGCTGGAGGGGCAGTCCCAGAAGACCTTCACTTTTCACTGGCTTCTTTATTGTGACCAGTGCAACTCTTGTTAAGTAATGTATTAGAATTTATTACAACTGTATGGAACTTCAGTTAGTGGACATCCACATTACACACATTTGTATGGAGATAGCAAATTAGTATGGAGATGCAGAATAAAGAGATCAGCTTGGTTATGAAGTGAACTGGAACTTTGATACTGTTGAAGCTAAGTAAATAAGTAGTGGTTTTGATTATGTATTAAATTTCTTATCTGATGGAGTACATTGGATGTTAACCGATGCTAAGGCTATCATTTTGATGTTTTTCATCCTAATGAATGCACTAATAACAAAGAAATAGCCATGTGTGTTATATGCTATTGTAATGTTGTTGAATGATAAATTTATGCTGAAAGTATCATAGTCTTGGCCATTTCTGCTGTAATTTATTTTATGTTTCTCTTGTTCCGTATGGGTTATAATAATTTTCCTGGGTACACTGAAAATTCGGTGAAAAAAACAATATACTAAAGCTTAAGTGTTTATATATAGTGGTAACTGTATGAAACAGTTTAAATTTATATTAATTTAATGGTGAAATGCCCAAGGGTTTATATATTTACTACACGTTCCCATGTGGTCTTTGCAGGCAGTGTGCCTATCTAAACAAAGCAGATACATTTAAACATTTAAACATTGGAATAATTTATAGAAACATTTCTTGTTATAATCATAGCTTGTCATATTTAGACTACATAGCTGCCACATATCCAGTAACTGAGTGTGCTATATATGATATTGAAAATTGCAGGTAGTTCTGGTGCTCTGAAAACCCAACACAGTTACTAAAGTAATGAGTATCATTTTAAATATGAATGTGTTCAGTTAATTTAGATAATGATTATGGACTTAAAATTTATGCGTCAATGCAAACTTTGTGCTTGTCTTAAACAGAACCCAATAATTGGGGATGTCTAGTATAAAAAAGTGCAAAGGATTAAGACCATGTGCTGCTAATGTACTTTACTCTGGATTCCTGTACATAACTCCCTCATTCTGCATGTGCCTACTGTGTAACTGTAAGCAAGTCATTAACTAGGCAGTATTCATAAGTCTCACTAAAATGGGCCTGTATCTAGTGGACTAGCAAAATATATAAATAAATAAAGCTAAAAAAAGAAGAAGAAGAAACAGAAAGATTAAATACAGTTTCAGTATGCAAGAATGCCTGGCAGATTGGGCTTAATTATAGGAAAATAGTGGGCTACCCGTGGATGTTTCCAGGCCTGGTGCTGCAGTTCTAAGGAGGCCCTTCTCATCCAGAAAAGGCCTGTTATTTCTGAATAACGCCTACTCTGCAGGGCATTACTACAGTTTTAGTTAAGAGATATCATTCATAAATTGTATTTTTAGTTTTTTTATGCTGTTTATGGTATGTTTGTATGTATCTTAAAATTGCAAAGCTATGGGTGGGTGTTTTAATAGTTAGAAAAAAAGACAACTGACTTAAAAAAATGTAAGAAGTCAGTAGTAATAATGATAGAGCAAAGAAAGAATAAAGATCATCCACACACATAACTCATCAGATGTTTGATGCCAGGCTAATAGAGTAAAGAAAATAATGTTACAAATAACTCATCAGCTGTTTGATGCCAAGCTTTTAGAATTTAAGTATAATTTTTGAAAATGTTCATTAAATTTATTAGACATGAAAAAAGTAGGAAATATAAGAGAGAGTAAGAAAGATTGTTAAGGTTAGTAGGTTGCAAACAACTGGAAGAAAATAAGGTGCATTTTAAGAATATCTGCTTTTATTCACCCTTTGTAAAAGAGTAATTATATAATATATGCTTCTTTGCTTAGGTCATATGTTCAGAAGATGGTATTATATGAAATAAATAATCAGCGTGTAATGAATATGTCAGTTTTGAACATTCATTTTGTTTATAAAGATCAAGATTCATCCTACAATGGGACATATTTGTTTCTCTTGAAGTATATAATTTTCCATGTAGGAGACAATATGTGACACTTCACAGCAATGAATTTAGCAAGTTCACTGAAAAACAGATCAACTCTGTCAATCAGACACTCTTAATTCAGTCGCCATTATTTTTTCTCACCCCTAAGTAGAAAAATCACATAAACTTTTTCTTTAAAAAAGATTTGCCCTACCAAAGAGCGATATTAATTCTTTAGTATGGTACACATCTTTTGTCTTCTTATAAACTGTGCCCTTCCTGCATGGAAACATGTAAGAATTCATGCCATGTTTACAATAGCACCACTTACAGTTTTGAGATGTATTTTGCATCTCCCACCACATACATGAACATGTGCACACTGAATGTGTCATTAAGCCATTCCTGCTGCCTCATATCAATACAAAAAGACAGAACATCAATGAATGACAAATCACACAGTGCCAGTGTCTGGAATAAGCGTACTAGTGCCAGTGTTCAAGAAGAAAGGGGACATTCACAACTGTGGGCAGTACAGAGGTAACAAACTCCTGTCACATTGAATGAAAGTTCTGGAGAGGGTGATTCACAGACAGATATACAAAGTAGTTGAAAGTAAGTTGGGGGATGAGCAGTTCAGACTCAGATCAGGATATAGCACAACTGACTTGATGTTTACAGTGAGACAGATAGCTGAGAAGAAGCTAGAGTTAAGGAAAGAGTCCAACTGGGCATTCCTAAACTTGGAGGAAGCATGTGAAAGGGTCCCAAAAAGTTGATTTGGGCAGACTTGTGGTGGTTCAAAGTCTCAGAAGCATTGATAGAGTTAGTATAAGCTATGTACAAAGTCCCAATGAGTGAAGGATAAAGAAATGTTTGGAATCTCCAAGTGGGAGTGGGTGTGCATCAGGGTTCATCTCTGAGCCCACTGCTGTTCATACACAGACTACACTAGCAAACAAGCTGGAGGGGACAAGTCAACAAAGTTGCTGTATGCAGAACATGTGGCATTACAGGCAGATTCTGACCAAGAACTTTGGCAAAGGATAAGGGAATGGAATGCAAAACTGAAGGCACATGATATAAAACTGATTACAGATAAGGCAGTTATAATGGCAGCAAATGGGGGAAATCAGAAGAATCTGAGAACTGAGATAGAAGGGAAAACAGAAGAAAAGGTTAACAGCTTTGAGTATTGGGAGGAGATATTAAGAAGAAGGGACATCTGAATGAAGAGGTCAAAGGTGAATCAGAGGGACTGCAGCCAACTAGCACAGAGTGCTAGATGTAGTATGTGACAGCAACTAATACCACTGCATGGTACAGAAACCTGGGTAGTAATGACAGGGCAGTTAAGGAAGCCAAAGGTGATGGAGATGAAATGACTGAGACAGGTGGTAGGATGTGCACTGGTGGACAGGTGAAGAAATGAGGACATAGCAGCAGAAGCCAAAGCAACTACAATTGCAGAAAAGGTCAAAGAGTACAGATTACATTGGTTTGGTTATATGTGCAGAAAAGCAGAGGACAATCTGGTGAAGAGGATTTGGAACAGGAAGGAAGAAGGCAAGAGGAAATGAGGGTATTCAGAAAAAAGGTAGATGGGTTGTGTGAGAGAAGTCCTACAACTGTCAGGCATGAGTGTCAAAGAAGGTAGGATACTGGCATTAAAGAGAGAGAGAGAGGATGGCAGTTGACACAACACTCCAACCCCATATAGAAAATAAGAAAAAGGGGGTTGATGATGATGATGATGATGAAAGGTAAGATGTTATGGTATTTTGTTTCATTAATAAGAATTAACTATGGAAAGTAATGGGTAGTTCATATTTTTGCCCACAGTGCCAAGGGAATCATTCTCACTTATGCTTTGCCCTAATGATTAGACAGGGCCCCCCACAGAGGGGAAAAGGCAACAGAACCACTCCATTCTACAGGGTATTGGTATGATAGCTGAAAATGTATTCATTTATATTCCACCTGAATGCCATGGATTCATAATAAAAAAACAACAGAATAGGAAATGTTGCTTATTGCTGGTGAGAAAGGCTAAATATATAAACAGAAAAAGTGCTAATAAGTGTGTGTGTATGTGAGTGTGTGTGTGTGTGTGTGTGTGTGTGTGTGTGTGTGTGTGTGTGTGTGTGTGTGTGTGTGTGTGTGTGTGTGTGTGTGTGTGTGTGTGTGTGTGTGTGTGTCACTAGCTAGATGGACATACTCATATCCCTTTGTGCACAGACATGAGCAGTGTTGTATTTGAAAGAAAACTGTATTTTCAGTATGCTTGTTGCATTGCAATTCTTTTATTTTATTTAGAAATGTTGTAGATTCTTTAAGTCTTACCTGAAATATCATCAACTTAGGCAGTTAAGACCTTAGTTTAAGTTGCATGCGTTTTCCCCCAAATATTATTCTTTTCTCAGTTCTG